>NW_020539724.1:25724123-25747660 GCF_003426905.1 Ctenocephalides felis | reverse complement strand
ATTTAAAAAAAATCGAGTTCTTCCAATTCTAAGAGTAACAGTATCAGTCACTATTTTTAACTTTCCGAAGAAGTTTATGTTTTCATAAAAAATCTACTTCGCTAATTATGTGTTTTCTCGACGTTTCAAGCCATTCTGAATCGAATGAGACCAAATTTGGAAAAAGTATGCGTGTGTGTGTGTGCGTGTGCATGAACAGATTTTTTGCCGTAAATCGACGTTTGCTCAAAAACGGCTGGACCGATTTTAAAAATTTAAAAGCCTTTAGATGTATCTCAATAAGGACTGGCGTTTATCAATTTCACGCGACGATCAGCCAAGCCGTTTCTTTGTAAATAGCAGAAAAGTGAAAAATTTTTCTTCCACGTTTTAGCCCGCAATTCTGAATCGATATTGAAAATTTCAAAACCGATCGAAAGATATTGGTTGGGAAAGGTACTGATTAGTTTTTAATAAAGATCGGCCGGGCCGTTTTCTTGTAATAAAATGTTGAAAAATTTTTTCGACGATTTTTATTATTATTTTTTTGATGGTAGATACCATCGTCGGCCCTACGACAACTCGTTTAAAAATTCGTCAAAGGTTGCAAAAATTAGTGTAGCTTTTTTGGCATTTGTTAAAATTAGGCCTTTCATCGACGTTTGCTTAAAAACGCCTGAACCGATTTCAGAAAATTAAAAACCATATGATGTGTCTCAATGAGGACTATCGCTTGTTAGTGCAACGTTGTGCGACGATCGGCCGTGCCGTTTCTTTGAATTTTGGAAAAAAGTGTTAAACTTTTCTTCCGCATTTATGTTCATACTAGCAAATCGATTTAAAAAAAAAACAAAAATTGTTCGAAAGATATTAGTTGGAAATGATATTGATTAGTTTTAGGTTTTTCCATAAAAATCGGCTTAAATTTTTTTTCAACAGTTAATTACAAGAAAACGGCTCGGTAGATTTTCACCTATAAAAATAAGTCGGGTTTTCCTTCCTGACGAATTAACTCCAGAACGCACGAACCGATTTCGACAATTTTGCATTCGTTGGAAAGGTCCCGGGCTCCGCAAGGTTTATAGCTAAGAAAATTAGTTGTGCATGGCATCGTGCCTTAATGCAAGCTGCTGGAATTTTACGCACCGTAATTAAAAATTCGAGTAATAAAAATAATCAATAACTGTTTTAAATAATTTCAAATAGATTATCTTCTATATATATATATATATATATATATATATATATATATATATAAAAATAAGCCGGGATTTCCTTCCTGACGAAATAACTTCAGAAGGCACGAACCGATTTCGACAATTTTGCATTCGTTGGAAATGTCTCGGGCTCTGCAAGGTTTGTAGCTAAGAAAATTAGTTGTGCATGGCATCGTGCCCTAATGCAAATTGCTGGAACTTTACGCACCGTAATTAAAAATTCGAGTAATGACATTAGTGAGAATTATCAGAATTAAGCTTGGTTAAGTCAACGAGCAATTCTTGACGCAAAGAGTAATGATGTACACGCACTGAATTTCACCATTCAATCAAAAATTGCTGGCGATTTGGTGACATACCAATGATTCCGACTGGTCTTCCGTTTGACTTCAAACGATTGCAATTTCCAGTTCGCAATAACAAGTCTCAAAGACAATCGCTTAGTGTTTGCGAGATAAATTTCAAATAGATTATTTAGAAAATCATTGTTTTGCCGTTGCCTGTGCACGAGTTGAAAAACCATCCGCTTTGTTTGTGTTAACGTCAGACCAAAAAAACAAAAAATGTTGTTTACCAAAGAGCACTACAATGAAACGGATAATTTGCGGATTCACTTTCATTTACTTAGAGAAGTTCAACTAAAAAACACTTCATTTTTGTAATAGATATAAATTCATTACTGTTGTAAATTTCTTCATCTTTCTCACGAAACCATCTGGTGGCGAAACGGAGTTTGTAGGGTTTGCTAGTATATATATATATATATTAGAGATGAGCTTATCATATCCGAAGCCGGATCGACTCGGATTTGACTCCGCTTTAGGGAGGAGTTATATCCGCTTAACAACTCCACGACTCCGACCACTTTGAAATCGAAATACTCGACACAAATGTGTTCTATAGTGCGTTGTTTATGCATCTAAGGATTTGTCAAATCCCATTCAATTTTTTGAAATGAAAATTTAGGAATAAAATAAAATTAAAAATTATCAATAAAATAATTTTACTAAAATATTCACAAATAAATGACGAGTTGTAAAATTTTTCGGTCGACCACATGATCGACTCAATACCTCGTAATTTTAACAGTGCTGTCCAAAGTAAAAACGCAAAACTTGAGAATCAAATTTAATTTAATTATTTTCTTTTGATGAGAAAATAATTGATTTTTTGGATTAATTTTATATAAAAATATTGCAGTAAACTTTGTAAAAAAGCAAAGCATTTATCATAAAATATTTTCACCAAATAATAATACTTCTGCTTTCTAAATTTTTCTTCTGCTATTTCCATTCGAGAATTAATATTATATCGGGTAGTTCGATTAGCATATTATTACTTTTACACAATTATATATATATATATATATATATATATATATATCATGGCCTTATAGATCTTATTGAAATATTACTGCCATAGGACAAGTAGTTTAATTTTAAAAATTCATCAAAATTTGAAAAAATGAGTAGTTTTTTTGACGTTTGCTAAAATTAAAATTAGACGATTTACTTGGTATAACGATAGAGTATTTGGTTCTAATGAACATACTGTTAAGAATTTGTAAAATATATTATGATCGTTAACGATTTTCCCAATAGTGTAACAAAAACTATTTTTTGTAAGGGTCGTCTGTTACGCTAGACTAGAGTGTCGCCGGACTATGCATGTCGTTCACATTTCAAGTACTAAATGCGTTAGTGACATAAGATATTTTTAATTTTGAATTAATTTATTTGTCTGGACTGTCTATATCCCAGTCGATAATTTTATTTATGGGTCTGCAAAATGCCTTGAGATTATTTCAAAGAATCATCATTCTCAGATATATGAAGTCCAAGAAATCATCCCCCGTAGATGTACAAATTAATGTAACCCGCCTCTTACGAGCGGGAATAATATTGTTAATCTTAATTTTTAATAATTTTTATTTAGTATAAGTTCAGAGCTCAGTATAGAAACACCAACTATCTGATACCATTATATTCACCATATTTTCTTATAATAAACTTATATTAATATCAAACGTCGCCTTTTACTTAAATAATCACTGATCACACCAGTAGTTCAATTATAGAACAAATATTTAAAACTGTAGTGGTTCGGAGAAGCAAATCGACAACACCCAGTTAGACGTCGAAGTAATTTTTAAGCTTCGCGCCTTAAGACACTTAACCATTAAAGTCCTACGGAAGCTAGTTTAAATATGAAAATTATTGATTTGTGAAAATTTGCTTTTAGAAAATACTCCAAGTTCACGTGTTCGTTCGTTTTCAAATATGTGTAATAAATCCACTCGGAATACTTTTAATCACTCATAAATTATTTTATTTTTTGTTGATTAAGTCGATTATTTAAACATATCGGGAAATTCATGTAACTTGCCTCAAGGCAAAATACCAATACCAACTAGTTGTTTTTATTTTTAACTTCCCATTGGGTAAGTTAGAGTCATCGCAAAAAAAATCGAATAAAAATCGACACAGATATATTTTTTCTAAATATTGTCTCATTTGATTTAGAATGACTTGAAATGTCGAGATAACATAAAATCAGTAAATCGGATTTTTTCGCGAAAACTAACTTCTTCTTCGGGAAGTTAAAAATCGTATTTTATGTGTTATGTCATGTTTAGTTTCTGGAAAATATGATCACTACTAAATTAGAAAAAATAATATACATATTATGAAGTTGTGTATCATGTACTCATTTACGCCCAACGCTGTTTCTTTAAGCAGAACTTGAAAATGGAATGTTAGAAGTTAGATGTCACCGCATCGTATACCTGGGTCACGTTAACCTGTAATCGCCGCACAAACCTGAAAGGATTTTGCTTGTTTCGGTCGAAACGTCGTTTGGGCAAGATCATACTTCACAGGATCATTTCTGTAGTAGATCTTCACAATCTCTTCACTCAAACGTGGAGTTGATGCGACCTCGACGATGAGTCGTAGCATCGCACCCTGAGCGTGAGAAAGGTGATCGAACTTCATTTGGAGTTCGATCATCATCGATGATCGTTCGCCAAAATCCCTGGTGGATTCTGGTCATGGGTGTGATGCTTTCTGAGAGGTCTCTTTAAAATTTATTATCTTGTGCGTTCCAAAAACAACACCAACGAATTGGCGTTCCTTATAACTAGAATAATTCATGTTCACAAGAATGATAGAAGACGTTCGGGAACAGTAAAAGTTTCAGCAAGATACAAAAATGAACAGTCATTAACTTCCCGTAGGACAAAAAAAAATGCAAATGAAAATTTTGATATATCTATACGTTTCAAAGTTCCTGAACATTGAAATAATAATTGCTTCCGGAAAACTGACGACAAAATACTGCAAAGATCTATCAGGTAATTTTTGCGATCAATTGATAGCTCTAAAAGCATGCTTAAAATCAGTTATTGCATCCAGTTTTCCGGATGTAATAACAGCTTGCATTTTATTCTTGACCCTTCCAGTTACAACCGCAACTGCTGAAAGGAGTTTTTCAAATTTAAAATTAATCAAAAATTACCTCAGAACATCAATAAAACAGGAACTTCTATCAGACATGTCTCTATTGTCCATAGAGGCAGAAACATCAGAAAAACAAAAACATCATCAGCTATAAATGATTTAATAAATCAGTTTGCTGATAAAAAGGCAAGGAGAGTGAATATTTAATTTTAGTTAGTTGTAAAATATTAAGAATAATATTCGATGTATATTTGAAAATTTGATAAATAAATGCTCTTTTGATTTTATTAAATGCATTTATTAATTTTTTTCTTTGAATTATGAAAAATCTTTAGGGGGGGGGGGCAAACCAATTTTGATATGGGGCCCCGCCAAGGCACGTTACGCCCCTGGTGGTGGACCACTTTTTTGGCCAAAGGTATTATTCAGAATATTTCATTTCTTACATAATATAAAACGAATACAAAATACATTTTTTTTATTTCAATTAAAGCATAAATTTTTGTCATTAAGTAAAGCAAAGGATACAAGATTTTTAATCAAATGTTGAATTATGTTGATCATTAACTTGTTGATGTAAGCTTCGGCTATCTTGTATTCTTAAAAAATTATTTTAAAAGTTATTTTTGGCAGTTGTAAAAATTTGATATTCAATGATGATGACGTGAAATTTTACTTCAAAACGTTCTAACAATAAAAATGATTTGAAAATCTGTAAAATCTTTTTTTACTTGATGTTATGCATTTCAATAATTTATTCATTTCAACATTTAAATTTTAAATATTTAATCTTTCATATCAAGTATTCTTAACAAAAGAATAGTTTATATATAGTACTTCCTTTTATTACAGGTAATATTTGGAAATTTTGGTCAAAGAACAATCTACTATTTAATTGGAGTGGTATCTTATGGATACAGATGTGCAGAACCTGGATTTCCTGGCGTATACATAAGAGTTAGCGCTTATTTGCCATGGATAACAGAAAAACTAAAACAATAAAATCAAAATTAAACTAGTCAGCATGTCTCTTTATCAATACGAATCGAATGTTTTTTGAATTATTCAAGTCGGTTGATTGGTGTTCCAAATCGTCGACAAAAATTTGTATCCGCACACACACACATATATCCATTTTTTCTAAGGTATGCCAAATTATTCAGAAACCTTTGAAACTTTGATATCTTTTATACGAAACGTAAATATCAACTTTTAGAAGGAGCTACAAGTCAAACTTTGCAAGAGGTGAGATTACCTGTAGTGACAACCGAAATGTGCCAAAATGCGTATCCCAATCAGGTTAGTTGTATAATTTAATACTCTTTCAAAATCAATTGCCAACTAGTTGGTTTGGTATTTAGCCTTGAGGCAAGTTACATGAACTTCCCGATATGTGTAAATAATTTACTTAATCAACAAACAAAAAAAATAATTTATTAGTGATTACAAGTATTCCGAGTGGATTTATTACCCATAATTAAAAACGAACGAACACATTAACTCGGATTATTTTATAAAAGCAATTTTTCAAAAATCAACAATTTTTATATTCGAAACAGTTTCGGTAGGACGTTAATGTTTTAGTATGTTCATTAAGACTAAGCACTGTATCGCTATACCAAGTAAATTGTCTAATTTTAATTTTACCAAACGTCAAAAAACTACTCATTTTCTCAAATTTTGATGATTTTTTTAAATTAAACTACTTGTCGTAAGGCCGTAATATTTCAGTAAGTTCTATAAGACCATGATACACATCGCCAAAAAAAGTTCCATAAAAATCGGCTTCAATTTTTTTTTCAACAGTTAATTACAAGAAAACTGCTTGGTAGATTTTCACCTAAAACCAATCAGTATCATTCGCAAATAATATCTTTCGAACAGTTTTTTATTTTTTAAAATCGATTTGGTAGTATGAGCTTAAATGTGGACGAAAAGTTTAACACTTCTTTTTAAATTACAAAGAAACGGCTCGGCCAATCGCTGCAAAAATCTGAGAAAAGATAATCCACATTAAAATACATTGATTGGCTTTTAAATTTATGCAATCGGTTCAAGCGTTTTTGAACAAACGTCGATGAAAGTTCTAATTTTGACAAACGTCAAGAAAACGACGCTAATTTTTGCAAACTTTGACGAATTTTTAAAATAAACTACTTATCACAGGACCGTAATATTTTAGTATGATCTATAAGACTATGGTATCTACCGAAAAAAAAAATATGAAAATCGTCGAAAAAAATTTTTTTAACGCTCTATTACAAGAAAACGGCCCGGCCGATCTTCACCAAAAACTAATCAGGTCGATTCCCAACCAATATGTTTCGAACAGTTTTTGAATTTTCAAAATCGATTCAGAATTGCAGCCTAAAACGTGGACGAAAAACTGTTCTGCAATTTACAAAGAAATGGCTTGGCCGATCATCGTACAAAAGTTAGAAACGCTAGTCCTCATCAAGATACATCGAATGGCTTTTAAATTTTAGAAATCGATTCAGCCGTTTTTGAGAAAACGTCGATTTACGGCAAAAAATCTGTTCACACACACACACTCATACTTTTTCCAAATTTGGTCTCATTCGATTCAGAATGGCTTGAAACGTCGAGAAAACATAAAATTAGCAATTCGGATTTTATGATGAAAACATAAACTTCTCCTTCGGGTACAAGTATAAATGATATGGATATGGAGTACTGTATTAGAAAATATAATATATTATGAAGTTCTATCATAAACTCATTATAGAACTCATTCCTCTAACCGTAAGAGTCGAACGCATTTTGCTAAACTATACGTTCAACACTCCTTCTATAAACAACAAGAGTTGAAAATGAAACGGTAGATGTCTCCGCTTCGTATACCTGGGTCACGTTAACCTGGAATCGCCGCACAAACCTGAAAGGAATTTGCTAGTTTCGGTCGAAACGTTGTTTGGGCAAGATCATACTTCACAGGATCATTTCTGTAGTAGATATTCACAATCTCTTCACTCAAACGTGGAGTTGATGTGACCTCGACGATGAGTCGTAGCATCGCACCCTGAGCGTGAGAAAAGGTGATCGAACTTCATTTGGAGTTTGATCATCATCGATGACCGTTCGCCAAAATCCCTCGTGGATTCTGGTCATGGGTGTGATGCTTTCTGAGAGGTCTCTTTAAACATTATATATTTTATAACATTTCAGCGGGAATAACTTATAAGTAATTGCTTAAAAATCGTAAATAAATTTTCATAAACTTTGTTGCATGTTTTTACGTTTTAAGGTTTTTGAGCATTTCAGCATTTCTTATGCATGTGTATGCGAGCATGTTCTGTGTGGATACGATTTTAATGGAGATAATGATCAGTTTTTGGAAAAAACGAAGGATTTTTGTTATATTTTCAAAGATATTATTATAATTAACATCCCGTAGGGTAAGTTAAAGTAAAGGCCCAAAAATGAAAATTTTTGCATATCTTCATGTTTAAGAAATTTCTGAACGTTTTGACATACTTAAGAAACAATGGATGTGTGTATGTGTGTCTGGAGACAATTTTTCGTCGATGACTTTGGGCGTACGGATTATCCGATATATGGTTAAAAAACATTCGATTAGATAGATTAGATACAGAACTGAAAGAGCAAAACATGTTAGTTTTTGAGAGTCGAGAGAGTTTGAAGCATCCGATTCGAATGTTTCAAAAAAAAAAATTGTTTGTGTTGATGGCAGTATGTATATTTTTTTGTTTTAAAATTTTTTTTTAACGTCAAAAATGCTTTGCATTTTAATTTTAATTCTAGCTAAAATCCTAAAGCTCTCTTATATATTTCAAATAAATAATTCGAACTTTGCAATTCAATTTATATAATTTTGTAAGAAATATTGTTAATTAGTTAAATAATTGCTATTAGAAATATGAGATAAAATCTTTTATCCGCTTTTACTCTGCTTGATTAAGTTTTATTTATTAACTTCCAGTTGGGTAAGTTATTGTAATCAAAAATTGATATTAAAAATTTTGACATTTTTTCACGTTTTGAAGGTTTCTGAACATTTTGGTGTATCTCAGAAAAAATGAGTGTCTTTGTGTATGGATACAATTTTTCGTTTACGTTTTCAGGCGCACGGATCAACCGTTTTGAATGGTTCAAAAACATTCGATTTCTATTGATGGGGAGATGTGCTGATTATTTTTTGGCAGAGGCAGATCTAGCTGCTTTGGAGATACGGAATAAAGAGTGCAAAAACTAGAAATCGAGTTTTTGAGAGAACAAAGCATCCGATTTGAATGATCCATTATGTCATTATGTCATGCAAAAATTATGTCATTTTGTTTCAACAAAATTTTTTTGTATATCGAAAATAATTCAGATTTTAATTTAAATTCTTATTAAAGTTCTGAAGCTCACTTATATACTTTAAATAAATAACTATAACTCTGCAATTCAGTTTATATAATTCTTATAAATATTAGAAAACGTTACAGTATTTATATTAATCTATTTGAAAACATTTAATATTCCTCGATCATTTCGTTACGGTACGGGAAGTTCCAGCAATTTGCCTTAAGGCACGATGCCATACACCATTAGTTATATATATATATATATATATATATATATATATATATATATATATATATATATATGTAAAGTACAGTCTTCTACTCCTTGAATCCACTGTGAGTTCAGGCAGGCAAGTGAAGGGCCGAGTTTTTTTTTTTTTTTTTTTTTTTAGTTTTTATTTCTGTTTTATTACAATATATTACAATATAATATACAATAACCATGATTTATGAGTTTACTACTAAAAGTATTTTACTCTTATTTAATACTACAAACTATCCACTTTAAATTATACATTTTGTTTTAAAAATAAAATAATGGTTTGTGATCGAAAAAAAAGAAAGTTCAAACATTCTTCAAAAAAAAATCACAATCTTTAAATATATATTTAATTTACATTCTTCAAATTATTAGATACTCTTATTTGTGTTGTCCAGAATGTAGTTTGGCATTGGATATTTGCCGTACCATATGATATCAGGCGTGTACTGTCCGAGGGTTCTAATATTATTATTGGTATGGTCTTTGCATTTTTCGTAGAAGTTTTCCGTCATTTTCTTAATGTGGTTAATCACAGTCGGTATGTCTGCTTGTTCGTGTAAGAGCTTTGTTGAGTAGTAGTGTCCGGTAGTTGGGTCACGTATCAAGTTCAGTATTAGTCTCAGTGATTTGTTTTGTAAAATTTGTAGTTTTTTAATATTTGTCCTCGATGTCATGTTCCATATTGGGGCAGCATACATCAGACATGGCCTGATCAGCGTTAGATATATTCTTCTTTTATTACGCATATTTAATACACTCTTTGTGTTCAATAATGGTCTTAAAAGATTCAGAAGCCCATATGTTTGCGCCAATTTCTTTTTTATATGTGTATTGAAGTTAAGTTTCCTATCAAGCGTTACTCCTAGGTACTTAACTTCATCTGTCCATTTAATTTTTTGTCCTGAAATTTTTATTTCTATAGGCTTTTCTTTCAACTTATTTCCTTTCCAAAAAATTATTGCTTCCGTTTTTATGGGATTTACTTTTATGTGCCATTTTTCTGCATATTTTGCTATATTATCTATGTGATTTTGTAGCTTGTTAGCTATCAACGCTACTGATTTTGATGATGTGAACACAGCAGTATCGTCCGCAAATGTTAATGTATTTGTTTTGCTGTCAGTAGGGATATCATATATATATGTATTAAACAATGTTGGTCCTAGCAAGGATCCCTGAGGCACTCCAGCTACTATACGTTTAGGATTTGAAAGATTATTATTTACTTTAACCTGAAATGTACGATCTTTAAGATATGAAATGATGACTTTTGTTATGTAATGTGGAAATTGTAAATTTATTAATTTATACAACAGTCCATCTGTCCAAATTGTATCGAAAGCTTTTTCAAAATCTATTAGTACAAGACCAGTGTGTGTCTTTTTGTTAAAATTTAGTACAGTATTTTCAACTAGCTGTGCTAGTGGATGAAGAACTGAATGCTCATGTTTGAAACCATATTGCGTTTCTGGTATGATATTATTAACACTTAAAAATTTATTAAATCGAACAAGCAGTAATTTTTCAACTACTTTGCTTATTGTATTCAATAGACTTATAGGTCTGTAGCTTTGTGGTAGATTTGGTTGTTTTCCTGGCTTTAATATTGGTACCACATTAGAACATTTCCATGACACAGGAAAGTATCCATTTTTAAAAATTTTATTTGTTATTCGTGTAAGTAGAATAATAGCTTTAATAGGTAACTGTTTAATTGCTAAGTTCTGTATACCATCTGGTCCTGGAGCTTTCTTATTAGACAGTTTCTTAATAATATTTATAACTTCCGCAACAGTTACTATCTCTATTTTGTGATTTTGGTTATAAATATTGTTTATATATTGTCTTACACTGGAACTAACAGTCTGTTCAAAAGCATTTTGAGTAATAGAAAGATTGTACTGATGTGCTAATTCGAAGTTAGATGCTAAAATTTCGGCCTTTTGTTCGGGCGTTGTTGCAAAGTTATTGGAATTTGTATGTAAATATGGTATGGGAGCAAAAGTTTGGGTCAGTCTTTTTGCAGTGTACCAAATTTTATTTGGATAATAGTTAATATCTGTTAGTTTATCAGCCCATATTTTATTACGATAAACCCTAATGTCCTCAGTAATTATTCTAGTAAGCCTGTTTAAATGTTCTTTGAGGAACGTGGCACCTGATTTTTGCCACAACTTTTTAATTTGATTTTTTAATTTAATTTTGGATATAATTTCCAAAGGTAAACTAATTGTTTGTGTTGAAGTGAACTTTCGCAATGGAATGGTTTTACTTATGGCATCAGTAATAGTAGTTGTTAGGTGTTCTACAGCTTGATCTATACTATCATTGTTGTCAATTTGTCTGGTGTGACATATATTATCATTTATTACTTTCTTATAGAGCAGCCAATTGGCTTTATTATAATCTAAAACATTTTTGTAGGATTGAGGATTGTCGTCAAGTGGGTTTGAGATACTTATAAAGACTGGATTATGATCTGAGTTAAATAAAGATTTGGTTATAGGTTCAGAAAGAATAGATAGATTTTTTGTAAGGGCTAAATCTATTGTACTATGGTCTTGATTTGGTATCGCAGGAAATCTAGTTGGAGTCTGAGGATAATGTAGTTGAATGGTATCATGGTTTTTGTTTAAGTACTTAAATAGTTTGAGTCCGTTTGTGTTATTATATTTACAATTCCACATTATGTGTTGCGCATTAAAATCACCAGCTACAATAACTCTTGGATTTAAGTTGAATATTTTATGTAAGTCTGCATGCAATAGTTTTGCAGAAGGAACATATATGGAGACAATAGTTATTTTACGTCCTCTATTGAACACATTTATAGCAGTAATTTCAGAGTGTTTTACAGATAATAACGGTAATTCTTCATGTCTGATACAAGCTTTTATAAATATTGCTGTACCACCCCATCCTGTCATGTTTCTGTCATTCCGGTATATTTTGTAGTCGTTCATGTATAATTTGTCAGTGGGTTTTAAGTGAGTCTCATTTATTAATACGATGTCTAAGTCCATTGTAACGATCGTTTGTCTGAGTTCATCAATGTTATTTTTATTCCATTTGAATTGAAAAACATTATTTTTATACCATACTTGTCAATTATGGGCATTTAGTAAGAAAGTTTAAAATTGTAGTATATTTTTCATTGTATGTCATGTTAGTATTTATAGTCTTTGTAAGTGCATAAAGTTCCCTGAAAATTTTTATTACCTCAGGATCTGAAAAAAGCAACTTGATTTGTCTTATTGCAGCAAAAATGCCCTCGGTGGAGTTAAAATCAGGATCTTGATTCGATGAAGTTGATGGTATACTTCTTTGTTCAGGAATAGCTTGGAATTTTGGTAGTTCCATCTGGACAGTGTGTCTGGCATCTCTCGGCTTCAGCGTTTCAGAATAGCTTCTTGTCATAGGTTTAGGTTCAAGGGCTGCATGAATCTGTTGTTTTTTAGCCTTGTAATTCAGTAAGGATGTACACTTTGAATAGTTTGCTGGGTGATAGTCTTTACAGTTAACGCACTGGGGCTTTTCTTCTGATAATTTTTGGCAGCAGCCAGGAGAATGTGCTTTTGTACATTTAATGCATCTATATTTCATATCACACGAGTAAGACGTATGTCCAAAACTTAAACATTTATGACATTGTAGGATTTTGAAATTTGGCTTATACATTTCCCATTTAATAATGTGACCATTTAAGTTCGTTATTTCTTTTACTTTTGACATGTCTTGCGATTTGTCAAGCATAATTATATAAATTGGTAGATTATGTTTTTGTCCATCAGAATAGGTTTTCTTTAATTGTATGACCTTTTGCACAAGAATACGTCGTACACTCAGTAATTCAAATACCTCTAACTCAGTAATTGCTGGATGTAAGCCTGTTAGTGTGATTTTCTTTGTTGTTTCTCCAGTGGAATACGTATAAAATTGGTAACTGCAATCTCTTAATGTACTCTTTATCTTGTTATGATCTACTAGTGTCTTAGTATATATTTTATGGGTATGCGTTTTAATATATTGTATGGTAAAATTAACTTTCGTAACATCTCGGATGTAGTTTATGGCCCTGAGATCTAAGTTATGTTTTACTATTATCGGTGGTACCTTTACTTCTATAGGTTTCGTGTCATTATTCCCTTGTATGATTTCCATTGTTTCTTGCTTTTGGCCACGCTTTCTTGACTTAACCTTTGTAAATTCTTCTAGTTCGAGGTCGGTATCCATATCACTTCGGTCAGTAAGTGACTGGTACCTGTTTTCTTTTTTATTCTTTTTACTTCGTACCATTGTTTGTTTGTTACTTTTGATTTCAAGCCTTTTGACAGATTTCCTAGGCTTATGCCTAGGAAACTCTGTGTTGGGGACACCCACCTGACTATAGATTTTCTTTATCTTCTTGTAATAATACTTGAGAAATATTCTTCAAAATAAACTAGCTTCTAATAACTTTAAATTTCACTACACTCTTGCACTTCCGGGTCGTATACTTCAGCTCTCTTCCCAAATCAAGTCAGTATCAGCTCTCGAGTGTGCTCAATCGAGTCTCTTTCTTAGTATGATGACCTGAAGGGCCGAGTATTGCTGCGCTGTGGTTTTATACCATAGGATAACGGTGCATGACAGGGACGCGCAACCTGACGTGGTGCGCCAGGGCTGTGCAACCTTATCCTATACATATATATATATATATATATATATATATATCTTTTATATAAAAATGGAGCTCTCTTTCAAATGTCCGAATAAAACTCGAAAACGGCTGAATCGATTTGGCCAGTCTTAGTCTTGAAAAATTCGTGCCAATCCAGAGAAAGTCCAAAAGGTGAAAAAATATTTCAAATCCGCGTAGAAACTTTACATTTTTAATTTGAAAATTTTTGTAGAAGCGTAATTTAAATAAAACAATGGACGGTGGCAATTTCGTGAAATGTCAAACGCTTTCGACAGATGATGTTCAATTACGTTTAATACGATGTTTTACGCGAATATTGTTTATTTATGACTTATATATAAAAATGGAGCTCTCTTTCAAATGTCCGAATGAAACTCGAAAACGGCTGAATCGATTTGGCCAGTCTTAGTCTTGAAAAATTCGTGCCAATCCAGAGAAAGTCCAAAAGGTGAAAAAATATTTCAAATCCGCGTAGAAACTTTACATTTTTAATTTGAAAATTTTTGTAGAAGCGTAATTTAAATAAAACAATGGACGGTGGCAATTTCGTGAAATGTCAAACGCTTTCGACAGATGATGTTCAATTACGTTTAATAGGATGTTTTACGCGAATATTATTTATTTATGATAAATTTGTAGCGAGTAGTTTTGTTTGTAGTTTTACTTATATACAAAAACGTTAGTAAACGGGCCGCAAGTGTTACTAGAGACTCAAAATATCAACTTTTTGATATGTTAATATGAAAATGCAATTTTTGGCATATTTTTCTCAAACACGGTGCTCTAAAAGATCTCATTTGTATAATTATATACTCATTGGTATTTATAAAACGTTTTCTAGGTTATATTATTTTTATTTATGTTATCTAAATTCAGAACCTAAATTTGGTATCGATCAAATGGACATTTTGTCGAATAACATTTTTCCAGTTATAATTTCCCAGAATTTATCGCAGAATAGATAGTAATATATGAAGACCCAGGATTAAAAAAATCCACCACCGATGTGCCAAAAATCAGTAAAGTTAAGCATTGTTTAACAACAATATTTGAAATTAGAGGAAAAAAGATGTATAGCCAGCTACAAACTTGATTTGAAAACGATAATCTTTGAAATGGGGGAGATAAACGGTAATCTTTGAAAATCCATAATAAAAGTATTTTCTTCCGTTGGTAGTTTTAGCATTAGTTAAAAATGTAATTATTTTGGAAAATACCTTTAAAATTATAATAAGGCTTTAAACCTTTTGCCACCTGCCCGTTACAAGTTACTCCGCATATAGGATAAAAAGGTCTAGATAAAAATTTTTGGAAGATATCAAAAAAGCACATTTCTACAATGATGAAGTAGAAGTCAGATTACTGAACGTAGTCAGATAATTGTTTGTTTGATATGTGTTATTTGTTGTGATATAATTGTTATGGTTTTCACAATATAGTTTATATTTGCTCAAAGTCAAATTGGACTTTTGTGTGTCGCCCTGCTCTACATATATACTTTTTATTAAATTTACTTTAATTCATCGAATGTAACTTGGAACCTTTCAAAAAGCAGGTCCAAGAAGAAATACTTAATTCATTTTTTATCTCTCCTCGCAAAAATTTGAAAATTTTGTATAAGCTCAGTAGTATTATTTACAATTATACACAAAATCCAGAATCCAAAAAGAATCTGAAAAACTTGAAACGTAATTATTAAGCCGAAAGACAAAAAAAGACTCGGATTGGATTATACGATGTTTTCTATAGAAAGTGTATAAAACTTGCAGTTTGATTATATTGACAAAATATAGACAAACTAACGGGTTTTATTGTTTCTATAATACCTCATTGTATATAGCATTCAAACAACACATCCTTATACACTTAAAGTATTATTATTTTTGATTCTATAGAAATGGTTTAGAATATACCTTATTTAGCAAAACAACGTTTGCCGGGTCAGCTAGTATATATATATATATCTTATATATAAAATTCTTCTGTAACAATGTAAGTTTCATTAATCCTCCTAAACTATAATTCGGATTTTCATGAATCTTCCTGAAGTTTGTTCGGGAAATTTTTTAGAATGTTTTGATTCATAGAAATATAGTTAGATTGTAGAAGTAAATGGAAAAAATTACAAAAAACCGCTTATCATTGCTTGCCCTTGAAAATATTTTAGGCATAGTTTGACATTAAAAACAAAAGACGACTGTCATTTGCCAAACATTTCCATTCACTTATAGGCTAAGACAATATTAAAATATAATATATTTATGATTATGAATAAGAAAAATGTAAGGACTACATTATTATTGCCAAAAAGAAGCTGAGATGTGCCAAAAATTAAAATAATATAAGATTTAGTATAAAATACAGTTAACATCTGACAGGTAATGCAGTCTGCGCATGCGTCTGTCAGTGATCGCTTATAGCCTACAATTCACTTTGACTAACTATTATTTTTTAACTTTTAAATGCAGTCGTGTTTTGCCTTACTTTACTAAACCACGATACAAAAATAATTTATTTATTCAAACAATTATTTAGAAGTTTCATTGTGTCTAAAATTCATATGTTTGGCATTGGATACGAAATATTTACTCAAGACAATGGAGCATTTTGGGTCTGAATATTTTTAATGTGCTTCAATTTGCAAGAAATTTTGGAATTAGGTTCATCTTACTCTCAAGTTTAAAAATAAAAATAATTTAGAATCATTTGCCACTTCCCGGGGGGATGACATCTCTTTTCAGTGGTTCAATTGTATCTCTTTCAAACTAACGTCGGATATCGATAAAAGAACTAATTAGAATAGAAAAATGTTTAATAATGTTTTTCAAAAAATAAATTACTTTTCAAGTTACTGGCTACTGAAATTTTGTTGTTTTTTGCGTTTTTCATCGTTTTTGCAATTATTTCTAAAAATATACATTTAAACGAAAATCATGTAATGAACAAAATTATATCAATCACAATCCTAATAAATCGGTGTTCTATAAATTGTTCTAGGAACAATATTAGGCTAGATATGAAAATGGGGTTTTATAGTACTCAAAATAAGTTTTAAAATTAGTACATCTGCGTGTAAGATGAGTGAGCTATCATGCAGATAAAAGATGCATACAATATTTTTTTCGTTCAAATAGTTTTTGAGTGCCATTTCCACCAAAATTAAAAATAATCGTATTCCCTCTGGAATCAACATGGTTTAGGAGATTTTGACGGGTTCTAGAAAATACCATAACTTTAGTGCAAAGGATTTCCAAAAAGCTTATGATTTCATGAAAAAAAATCTATTTAAAAAAATAAAAGATACGTATAATGGTATATAAATGAAAATTCAAGGTCTTTTACTGACCAATTATTGCTTTTTATTATTTTTCTGTAACACAAATATTGATAGTGTACAACCAGAGTGTCTTTCGAGTCCTTCAATCCTTTGCCATTTCAAAATAAGAGAAGTTACGGTAAAATTTATGATAGAGAAAGTTGTAACTCATTTAATTACCTTTAAAATAGTGTATTGCAAGTATTGATAAAATCAGAATTAATAGAGTTATAATTCAATTAATCCGGTGGGTGGTGACGTAGTGCAAATTGTTTTTACTTCTGAACTTAAGATTAAGATTAGCCTATTTCCGACACACGGTTTTTTCCTCTCCATTTACTGCAATTTTGTAGATCGTAGGTTGAATAGAGCACATGTGAACAGGATTTGACAAATTAATTCAATTCAAATATAAACTTAAGTAGTGATGTATATAAATTCATTAGTGAGAAAAATGTAATTTAGAAATAAAAAATACTAAAAGCCAGTTGAAATTTGGTACAAATATATAAAAATTATAGGCAACATTATTAAAGCCATTATTTTGGGTAGAAAAAACCAATGTGATATTGTACCTTTACCGGGAATGCTATTTATTAATTCTTTCTGGATTTGTTATACCCTTTAAAAGACTTCAATTTTCAACACGTGTAAATTATGCTATAAATCACAAAGGCAGGCGATGATTTTTTGTGTGATACATTTGGAAAGTCAATGTTTTAGTCGTGAATAAACAAAAAATCATTCATTTTTTCATCCACACCTACAAGTTTGACTAAAAAATTGTATAACCCTTGACATTAAAATAAATTGAGCTATTGGAAATAAATTTGTGGTTTAAATTGCAGTGTTTAATTTTTATTATATAATTTTATTAAACATATTTCAATATTTGTTAAAGGGATAATTAAAGTGTTAACTGTGGGAATTGAGAATCATCATTTTATTTTAAGCAGCTCTACAGTCACTCATTTATTGATGTAAATCATAGGTTCCCAAACTTGTTTGTGTCGTGGACCCCTTTAACTTTGCCATGGACCCCTTATTTAGCCGATATCAATTTTTTTTCATTTAATTTATTTTTGTATTATACATTCAAAGTAAAGTCCAAGTGAAGACATAATTGACTTCATAATAATAATAAAATGAGTATTGATGAGGTGTATTGTGATCAACAATCGTGACCTCTTGAAAGCTATCATAGACCCCTGAGTGTCCATATGGACCACTTTGGGAATCACTGATATAAATAGTAATTCGAAAAACAATAATTATTAATTTTAACTGAACGGTAAATATTAGTACAGGATATTGAAAAAATGCAGAATTGGGTACAGGACAACGTCTGTCGGGTCATCTAGTATATATATATATATCTTATATATAAAATTCTTCTGTAACTATGTATGAATGATTAATCCTCCTGAACTATAACTCGGATTTTCATGAATCTTCCTGAAGTTTGTTCGGGAAATTTTCTAGATTTTTTAGATTCATAGAAATATAGTTATATTGTAGAAATAAATGGAAAAAATTACAAAAAACCGCTTATCATTGTTTGACCTTGAAAATGTTTGAAGCTTAGTTTGACATTAAAAAAAATGAAGACTGTCATTTGTCAAAAATTTCTATTCACTTATAAGCTAAGACAATAAATAAATAAATAAATAAATAAATAAGCCTCTTTATTTCCTGTCTTTTAACATTTTTTACATGGATTTGTTAAATTAACATAAACTTGCATATACAGAACATGTTATATTATGTAAGATAAACACAGTACACGATGTATAGAGTTAATCGGCAAGAACCCCACGGGCTAAGGCAATATTAAGATATAATAAATTCATGATTATAAATAAGGGAAATATAATGTCTACATTATTATTGTCGAAAAGCAGCTGAAATGTGCCAAAAATTAAAATAATATAATTAAATACAGTCAACATGCGTCTGACAAGTGATGCAGTTCTGCGCATGCGTCTCACGTTTGTGAAATGTCAGTTCAATGTAATTACGTACACTATATTAAAATTCAATTTGACAGATTATTATTTTTTAACTAAATGTTAAAGAAAAATTAAAAGCGCTGTTTGCTAATATATTCAGAAATATACATTTTGACAAAAATAATGAAATGACCAAAATTATATATAGGTTGTCAAATATCTCCCTTCCGCCTTTTTGTATTATAAACCAATAGCAAAAAAGCGGAAGGGAGATATTTGACAACCTAATAAATTAAAATCTTAATAAATCACTGTTTTATAGTGTTCTAGGAACAATATTAAGCTATATATATAAATGGGGTTTTATAGTCCTCAAAATAAGCTTTAAAATGTAAAATGTAAATGTAAAATGAGTGAGCTATCATGCAAATAAAAGACGCATACAATTTTTTTTTAACTTGAATCAAATAGTTTATGTGTGCCATTTCCACCAAAATTAAAAATAATCGTATTCCATCTAAAAAATACCATAACTTTAGTACAAACGATTTTCAAAAAAACTCACGATTTCATGAAAAAAAATACATAAAAAACAACCAATTTCTCATTATTATATCTCTGAAATTTAAGGGTTTTTTCTGACTAATTATTGATTTTTATTATTTTTTTGTTACACAAATATTTATAGAGTTATAATTGTTTAAAAAGTGCGCGGCAGTGAACCAGAGTGTCTTTCAAGCCCTTTAACCCTTCGCCGTTTCAAAATAAAAAAGCTACGGTAAAATTTATGATAAAGAAAGTTGTAGGTCATTTAATTAATTCAATTAATGCTGGGAGTGGTGAAGGAGTGCAAATTGTTTTCACTTCTGAACTTAAGATTAAGATTAGCCTATTTTCAAAATATCAAGAAAACTGGAGCATAGTAAAAAAAATCGCAGAGCACACGCTTTTTCCTGTCTATTTACTGCAATAATTTTGTTTATCGTAGGTTGAATAGAACACATGTGAACAGGATTTGACAAATTAATTCACTTCAAATATGAACTTTAACCTAATTTAGATATTAAAATTACTAGAAGCCAGTTAAAATATGGTACGAAATTATAAAAATTATAGGCAACATTTTTGAAGCAATTATTTTGGGTAGAAAAATTCAAGGTAGTATTGTACCTATACCGCGAATGCTATATATTAAATCTTTCTGAATTTGTTATACCTTTTAAAAGATTTCAATTTCAAATACTTATATCGAATGCTATAAATCACAAAGGCAGACGATTTTTCGTGTATTAAATTTGGAAAATCAATGTTTTTGTCGTAAATAAACAAAAAATCATTCATTTATACATTCACATCTACAGATATGACTAAAATTATTGGATAATTTGGCAATTAAGGACAGAATGATTAAAAGAAGACTGGAGTGGTGGGGTGAAAAATTTGGAATACTACCAAAAAGTCAATTTGGCTTTAGGAAGGGTATGGGAACACAGGATAGTTTAAGTAATTTTATTAGTGACTTACATATATCCTTTGCGAAAAATAAGTATGTTGTGGCACTTTTTAGTGACATCAAGGGTGCATACGATAATGTTTTACCTAAAATATTATCAGAAGCTATGTCAAAGATTGGATTACCATGTAACTTTATTAGGGCAGTTACTAATAATATCTTTGAAAGGGAAGTATATTTTAGAATAAATGGTAAAATAATTGGACCAAGGAAAATATATAAAGGGTTACCATAAGGAGGTATTTTAAGCTCTTTATTATATGCGATATACGTAAGAGATATAGAAGGGATCTTGGCGCCAGGAACAAAAATTTTGCAGTATGCGGACGATGTGGTTATTTATGTAGAAAAAGTAAGCCTGCAGGAAGCTTGTGAGGTAATGAGTAAGAATATTGATCGTTTTCATGAGTGGCTGGAAGAGAAAGGTCTGGAATTATCAGAAAATAAAAGTTCAATTGGTATTTATACAAGACACAGAAATATTTATCATGTGGATAAGATAAATAGTAAATATCACATCATTAAAGTACAAAAATATAACAAATTCTTAAGGGTTATATTTGATCAAAAGTTATCTTTCAGACACCACATGGATTATGTGCTTAAAAGAATAGAAAAAAGAATAAATTTGAGAATGACGAATGGTACATGGTGAGGATCACACCCTATTACGTCCTTGAATCTTTATTAAACACTAATAAGACCCATTTTTGATTATGGATGTATTGTATTTAATAATTCGATTTATTGTAAAGTATTGGACAAAGTTCAATATAACTGTTTGAGAATTTGTATGGGGGCTATGCGATCCACTCCCACTAATGCCCTGTTGGTGGAAAGTGGTGAGATGCCTTCATACCTAAGACGACAGTTCATTTGTGATAAATTTATACTTAAAAAATATAATACAGGATAATCAAATTATAGACAAAGTAGGTAAAATTTCAATGGACACTACAATATATAATTACTGGAAAAATCGAAAAAAACCATGCCTAGTTAATAGCTATTTGTATGTAAATAAGATAAGGAAGAAAGGTATCAATTATTCAAAACACCCATATTATAATATACTTTATTTGGATATATATATAGCATTTCTGATGATATTTTTAATATAAACATGACAAAAATAAGAGATTACAATGTAATTTACACTGATGGATCTAAGCTTGATCATAAAGTGGGTTGTGCAATATATTTGGAAAATTTGAACATTAAGTTGGGATATAAACTGCCTGATTTTGCTTCAATTTTTACTGCGGAAATTTTGCTATTAAAAAGGCAATAGAGTTAATTCAAAGGCACAAAATAATGAAGACAGTTATCTTCACCGACAGTAAAAAGTAGTATAGAAACTCTACAAATTTATACAACAAAACTGAGCCTTCAGATATATTGTTCTATGAAGTGTGGTTCGATATTACTAGGCTGATGAAAATAGGGTATAGCATTAAAATAATATGGATTAGGGCTCACTCAGGAATCAGAGGAAATGAAATAGAGGTAGAATAGCAAAACAAGCAACAAAAAATGGATCTATTATGCATGTAGCAACATACAAGGATTATGTGAAAACGGTGTAAAAATAGAAATTTTAAAGAGTGGCAAAAAGTATGGATCGATCCAAATGAGACTAGAGGGGCCTATTATAGAATGTGCAATCCAACAGTGGGAAGCAGAATGTGGCAAAAAAGTTTCAAATTCGAGGATAGAAGAACCTTAGTAACATTAACGAGGTTAAGATTAAATCATGGAAGCTTTCCATCACACCTGCATCGGATAGGAGTTGCATCTTCGAATGTATGTAGGTGTGGTAAATCAGTTGGAAGTGGAGAACATTTAATATTGGAGTGTGGCCTGTTTGAAAAAAATAGACAAGATATGTTGAATAAGCTGCATGAGTGTAATTACATAGACAAACCAGTTAATTTAGTTACAATATTAAGAAGTGTAAAGTGCTATAGTATTTTGGTTATTTGTTAGATTAAGTGGTATAAATATATAATTTTTGTTAATATAATATTGTATGTGGCTGTATTGTTATTAGAGGCCAAATAAAATAAATAAAAAAAAAAAAAAAAAAACCTTGGCATTAAAAATAATTGAGCAATTGGAAATAAATTTGTTCTATAAATTGCATTGTATAATTTTAATATACATTTTGATTGAATATTTATTTTAATATTTGTTAAAAGGATAATTAAAGTGTTAACTGTGGGAATTGAGAATGATATTTTATTTGAAGCAGTTCTACATTTAACATTACTCATATATTTGTGTAAATAGTAACTCGAAAAACAATAATATTATTTTTAACTGAACGGTAAATATTAGTATAGAATATTGAAAAAACGTAGATGTGGGTACAGGACAACGTCTGTCGGGTCATCTAGTATATATATATATATATATATATTATATATTTATTTTTATAATATTTATATTTATGTATATACGTGTGATATTTAACTGCGCCTGGTATAATCAATTGCAGTTAAAAGTAACAAATTGAATAGGTATAACACAAAGAACGCTCGCCCGTAGGTAAGCGGTTAAGAGCGGGGACTTGTTTCAGAGGTCCCGGGTTCATACCCACTCGAGCAGCCTGTTCTCAGGCAACATTGACAACGATTTTCACTTGGAAATATAGATAGCAATATGTTTCCAAGTGAAAAAAAAGCCCTCACCCGGTATTGTTGCATCATACTTGCCCTATTACAGAGATTGTAATAAAAATTTATCATACAGAGATGTGACAACTGTTTGGGTTGCCATCTGTAATAAACAAAAACGTAGTTTGTAAGACCTTACTCACAACAGCTTATAGAACC
>NW_020539724.1:25635146-25723123 GCF_003426905.1 Ctenocephalides felis | reverse complement strand
TTTTATCTAGCTAATACAAATAGTAGTTACGTGAAACATGAAACTGAACGACATATCACATAAAATACGATTTTTACTTCCCGTAGAAGTTTGTTTTCGCGAAAAGAACAGATTTGCTGATGTTTGTTTTCTGACGTTTCAAGTCCATTCTAAATCGAAGGAGACAAATATAGAAAAAAAGTGTGTGTGTGAGTCGATTTTCATTTTCGATTTTTTTGCGATTACTATAACTTAACCTAGGGGAAGTTAAAAAAAAAAAAAAAGGATTAAATAAATGAATAAATGATAATTATCAGTTGATAATGATCAGTTATACCTTTAAAAATAACATACAAAAATTTTAATCGATAACGATCATTTTATCTTTAAACGCGTTTTTCTCGAAAGAGCATTTTCGAATTTGCTGCAGTGATTACTCAAAACCAATAATCCGATCGCTATCATCTTTTTACGTATTCTACAAATAGTTCTCCTTACAATGACTTATCGATTTTTTGATCTGATAAAAATCGAATTTTGGCAGGCCAAATACGATCAAAATTTGGGTAAAATTCGACTATCTCTTTAAAAACGCCGCCATATTGTCAATATTTGATTTTTTATTTTTATCGTAGGTCATTGAACGGACAATATTATCTAGTTTAACGAGATTTGTTATTATTATGTTTTATCAACGGAGAAGGCTACTATCACTGCAGCAGTGGAGGAGCTTTTTTGGCGCCGCCGGAGATTGCATATCATTTCAAAAATATTTCATAATTTAATTTCAAAAATTTTACTGTGTATTGTCATACTAGGTGTGCCCCTTAAACTTTCGTCTATATAAGTTTAAATGAAAAGTAAACTAGTTGGTATTGGTATTTTACATTGAGGCAAGTTACATAAACTTCCCGATATGTGTAAATAATCGACTTAATCAATAAAAAAATAAATTAGTTTATGAGTGATTAAAAGTATTCCGAGTGGATTTAATATAATTGAAAACGAACGAACACGTTAACTCGGAGTATTATCGAAAAGGAAATTTTCAAAGATCAACAATTTTTTAATTGAACCAGTACTCTATCTTTATACCAAGTAAATCGTCTAATTTTAATTTCAACAAACGTCAAAAAACTACTCATTTTCTCAAACTTTGATGATTTTTTAAAATTAAACTATTTGTAATTTACTTTTAATTAAACTACGGCTTGGTAGATCACAAAACTCACAAAACTGACAAACGATAGTCCTCATTGAGATACATCAAATGGCTTTTATTAGTTTCTGAAATCGGTTCAGACGTTTGTGAGAAAACGTCGATCAAAGGTCTAATTTTGACAAATGCCAAAAAACAATACTAATTATTGCAAACTTTAAAAAAATTTTAAAATTGAACGACTTGTCGTAGGGCCGTAATATTTTAGTATAGAATTTTTTTTATAACACTTCATTACAAGAAGGCCCCCGGCCGATCTTTACCAAAAACTAATCAGCACGATTCCCAACCAATATCTTTCGAACAGTTTTTGAATTTTCAAAATCGATTCAGAATTGCGGGCTAAAACGTGGACAAATTTTTTTTCACTTTTCTGCTATTCACAAAGAAACCGCTTGGCTGATCGTCTCGCAAATTTCATATACGCTAGTCCTCATCGAGTGATATTGAATGGCTTTTAAATTTATGAAATCGGTCCAGCCGTTTTTGACAAAGCGTCGATTTACGGCAAAAAATCTATTCACATACACATACAGAAACACATACATTTTCCAATTTTGATCTCATTCGATTCAAAATGGCTTGAAACGTCGAGAAAACATAAAATTAGCGATTTTTTTATGAAAACATAAAGTTCTCCTTCGGGAAGTAAAAAAATAAAACTATGATTTTATCTATTTTTTTTAATAACAATTGTTCAATTAATTAACAATAAATTTTATAAAATTATATAAATTGAATTGCAAAGTTCAAATTATTTATTTGAAACATATATGTGAGCTTTAGAACTTTAGCTAAAGTTAAAATTGAAATCGAAAGCATTTTTGATATTAAAAAAAATAATTTTGAAAAAAATACGTACATACAGACTGTCATCAACACAAACAAAATGTATTTTGAATCATTCGAATCGGATGCTTTGTTCTCTCAAAAATTGCCATGCCTTGCTCTTTAAGCTGCGTATCTCCGAAACGGCTGGACCTGTCTTTGCCAAAAATTAATCACCACGTGTCCTATCACTACAAATTGTATGCTTTTTGATAATTCATCAGAAATTGTGGATGAAAAATTGTATCCATACAAAACACACTCGCACACACATCCATTTGCCCTAATCTAATCAAAATGCTCAGAAGCTTGAAATGTAAAGATATGCAAAAAAAATCTATTAGATATTTGGACGATTACTATAACTTATATAAGGGAAGTTATAAAATATATAATGTAAAAACATTCTCAGAAGGCATCAAGTCCATGGCCAATTGTGTAAAGCAATTAAAATATTAATATAATGATTTGACTACTCTTATAAACGCCGTTTAATCAAATTTCGGATATCACAACCAATTTAAAAAGAAAACTAGTGGGGTGCATGACATTTTGCCTTGAGGCAAATTGCTGGAACTTCCCGTACCGTATTTAAACATTCGAGGAATGAAAATAATCAATAATTTGTTAATTTTAATTTAATATTAAAATAATTAATAATTTTTTTAGAAGTTTGAAATTTTTTTCAAAAAAAAACCTTTTTTGACTTCCCGTAGTTATAGTAATTGCAAAAAAATCGAAAATGAAAATTTTTGCATTTCTCGACGTTTCAAAGGTTTTTGAATATTTTAGCATACCTTAAAAAAATGGATGTATGTGTGTGTGTGTTCGGATACAAATTTTCGTCGACGATTTCGAGAACACCGATCAACCGATTTAAATAATTTAATAAACATTCGATTTGCACTGATAAGGAGACGTACTGTTTAGTTTTTGGTGGAGGCAAGTCTAGCCGTTCCAAAGATACGAAGCAAAAAGGGCCCAAACTGGTAACACGGTTTTTAAGAGAACGGAGCGTCCGATTTTAAAAATTCAAAACACATTTTATTTGTATTGACAAGATGAAGAATTGATCAAATTTTTGTGGAGGCAGGTCTAGCGGTTTCGGAGACCTAATGAAAAAAGTAAAACAAAAAGCCATTTGGCGGTCAAAAATGATCATTAGACATATGCACATCAAATTATCAGATATTTTATAGAGATTTTTACAATAAGTATGAATTTTGTTTACATTCCTATGGTTCAGTACCAATGTTTATCTGTTAGACGGCGACGCGGCGCTTACGCGCTTTGACATTTCGTCTGTATGTAGTTAAAGCAGTACGATTGCTTTGAAAAAAAGTTCATAATTTCCAAATGCCATAATAAAGAAACTTTTTTTATCAAACATTTTTTTTTGTTTCTCAAAAATCTAATTTTTTCGAAGTAAATTTTTTGCAAAAATGTTAATCGCTTTTAAAAAAATAATAATTTTTGGTACGGAAAGTACCAGCAATTTGTCTTAAGGCACGATGCCTTAATTGCCTTAAGACAGAATTCAACTTACAGCTAGTTCTATTTTCTTTTGAAAATTTGAAAATTTCGAAATATTCTCAAATTTTTGTATTATATCGATTTTTTTAAATTTTGATATTTTTCAAAATTTAGTTTTCTTTTGAAAATAAAAACTTGATTTTTTCTGGAAATGTTCCTAATTACTAAAATTTCTTATTTCTTATTTTTCTTAATTACTAAAAGCAAAATGTTTTTTGAATTAATCTAATCGGATGATACGTACTCTCAAAAACGGCATGACCATTTTCACACCTTCATTTGCACACACACACACATGCTATTTTTCATTCATTGCATTTTTTCTAAGGTATGCCAAAATGTTCAGAAGCCTTTGAAACGTAAAGATATATAAAAAATTTCATTCTCGATTTTTTTGCGATAACTATAACTTGCCCTATGTTTTCTTGCTGAAACTTTTACTGTTCCCGAACGTCTTCTATCATTCTTGTGAACATGAATTATTCTAGTTATAAGGAACGCCAATTCGTTGGTGTTGGTTTTGGAACGCACAAGATAATAAATTTTAAAGTAACCTCTCAGAAAGCATCACACCCATGACCAGAATCCACGAGGGATTTTAGCGAACGGTCATCGATGATGATCAAACTCCAAATGAAGTTCGAGCACCTTTCTCACGCTCAGGGTGCGATGCTACGACTCATCTTCGAGGTCGCATCAACTCCACGTTTGAGTGAAGAGATTGTGAAGACATACTACAGAAATGATCCTGTGAAGTATGATCTTGCCCAAACGACGTTTCGACCGAGACAAGCAAAGTCCTTTCAGGTTTGTGGGGCGATTACAAGTTAACGTGACACAGGTATACGAAGCGGAGACATCTACCGTTTCATTTTCAACTCTTGTTGTTTATAGAAGAAGTGTTGAACGTATAGTTTGGCAAAATGCGTTCGACTCTTACGGTTAGAGGAATGAGTTCTATAATGAGTTTATGATAGAACTTCATAATATATTATATTTTCTAATACAGTACTCCATATCATTTATACTTGTTAACTTCCCGAAGGAGAAGTTTATGTTTTCATAAAAAAATCCGAATTGCTAATTTTATGTTTTCTCGACGTTTCAAGCCATTCTGAATCGAATGAGACCAAATTTGGAAAAAGTATGTGTGTGTGTGTTTGTGTGTGTGTGTGAACAGATTTTTTGCCGTAAATCGACGTTTTCTCAAAAACGGCTGGATCGATTTCTAAAATTTGAAAGCCATTCGATGTGTCTTGATGAGGACTAGCGTTTCTAACTTTTGTACGACGATCGGCCGAGCCGTTTCTTTGTAAATCGCAGAGAAGGTTTTCGTCCACGTTTTAGGCTGCAATTCTGAATCGATTTTGAAAATTCAAAAACTGTTCGAAACTATTGGTTGGGAATCGACCTGATTAGTTTTTGGTGTAGATCGGCCGGGCCGTTTTCTTGTAATAGAGCGTTAAAAAAATTTTTTTCGGCGATTTTCATATTTTTTTTTGCGGTAGATACCATAGTCTTATAGACAATACTAAAATATTACGGTCCTGTGGCAAGTAGTTTAATTTTAAAAATTCGTCAAAGTTTGCAAAAATTAGCGTCGTTTTCTTGACGTTTGTCAAAATTAGAACTTTCATCGACGTTTGTTCAAAAACGCTTGAACCGATTGCATAAATTTAAAAGCCAATCAATGTATTTTAATGTGGATTATCTTTTCTCAGATTTTTCCAGCGATTGGCCGAGCCGTTTCTTTGTAATTTAAAAAGAAGTGTTAAACTTTTCGTCCACATTTAAGCTCATACTACCGAATCGATTTTAAAAAATAAAAAACTGTTCGAAAGATATTATTTGGGAATGATACTGATTGGTTTTAGGTGAAAATCTACCAAGCAGTTTTCTTGTAATTAACTGTTGAAAAAAAATTGAAACCGATTTTATGGAACTTTTTTTTGGCGATGTATATCATGGTCTTATAGAACTTACTGAAATATTACGGCCTTACGGCAAGTAGTTTCATTTAAAAAAATCATCAAAATTTGAGAAAATGAGTAGTTTGTTGACGTTTGGTAAAATTAAAATTAGACGATTTGCTTGGTATAGCGATACAGTGCTTAGTCTTAATGAGCATACTAAAACATTAACGTCCTACCGAAACTGTTTCAAATATAAAAATTGTTGATTTTTGAAAAATTGCTTTTATAAAATAATCAGAGTTAATGTGTTCGTTCGTTTTTAATTATGGGTAATAAATCCACTCGGAATACTTGTAATCACTAATAAATTAATTTTTTTTTATTGATTAAGTAGATTATTTACACATATCGGGAAGTTCATGTAACTTGCCTCAAGGCTAAATACCAAACCAACTAGTTGGCAATTGATTTTGAAAGAGTATTAAATTATACAACTAACCTAAAGTAGGGTAAGTTATTGTAATGGGCCGAAAATCGGAATTGAAAATTTTTACATTTCTCGACGTTTTGAAGGTTTCTGAACGTTTTGGCATACCTCAGAAAAAATGGATGTGTGTGTGTGTGTGTGTGTGTGCGTGTGTGTGTGTATGTATGTATGGATACAAATTTCCAGTCACGTTTTAGGACGCACGGATCAACCGATTTGAATGGTTCAAAAAACATTCGATTCCTATTGATAGGGAAAAGAGCTGATTGGTTTTTGGCAAAGGCAGGTCCAGCCGGTTCGGAGATACGGAGCAAAGAGTGCAGAAAATAGAAATCGAATTTTTGAGAGAACGGAGTATCCGATTTGAATGATCTTCAAAAACATTCAATTAGTAACGATTGGGAGAAGTGTTTATTAGTTTTTGGCAAAAGCAGGCCCAGCCATTTCGAAGATACGGAGCTAAATATGTAAAAAATGGCAGTTTTTGAGAGAACTAAGCGTCCGATTTAAATGATTCAAAGAACTTTCTGCTTGTCTTAACAAAATAATTGATTTTGGAAAAAAAAAATTTTGTCCCTTTTTTTTTTTTAGTTTTTTGTATATCGAAAATATTTCAGATTTTATTTTATTATTTTATATTAGACAATGATACAATATTTATAATAATCTATTTGAAAACATTCAGTATTCAACGGGAAGTTCCAGCAATTTGCCTTAAGGCACGATGCCATAATTGCCTCAAGACAGAATTCCACTTACAGCTAGTTTAATTTTTATTTTGACATTTTTCATTTTATATTCAATGTATTGCATTTTTTGTTTTTTTTTGTATTTTTTTTTTGCTCATATCAATTTTGTAAATAAGACATTAAAGTCTTGATTAACAAAAATAAATTGTAACAAAAAAAAAGAACGTTTTTCTGTTATCCATGGCAAATAAGCGCTAACTTTTGTGTATACGCCAGAAAATCCAGGTTCTGCGCATCTGTATCCATAAGATACCACTCCAATTAAATAGTAGTTCTTTGACCAAAATTTCCAAATATTACCTGTAATAAAAGGAAGTACTATATATAAACTATTCTTTTGTTAAGAATACTTGATATGAAAGATTACATATTTAAAATTTAAATGTTGAAATGAATAAATTATTGAAATGCATAACATCAAGTAAAAAAAGATTTTACAGATTTTCAAATCATTTTTATTGTTAGAACGTTTTGAAGTAAAATTTCACGTCATCATCATTGAATATCAAATTTTTACAACTGCCAAGAATAACTTTTAAAATAATTTTTCAAGAATACAAGATAGCCGATGCTTACATCAACAAGTTAATGATCAACATAATTCAACATTTGATTAGAAATCTTGTATCCTTTGCTTTACTTAATGACAAAAAATTATGCTTTAATTGAAATAAAAAAATGTATTTTGTAATTGTTTTATATTATGTTAGAAATGAAATATTCTGAATAATACCTTTGGCCAAAAAAGTGGTCCACCACCAGGGGCGTAACGTGCCTTGGCGGGGCCCCATATCAAAAATGGTTTGGGGGCCCCCCTAAAGATTTTTCATAATTCAAAGGAAAAAATTAATAAATTCATTTAATAAAATTAAAAGAGCATTTATTTATCAAATTTTCAAATATACATCGAGTATTATTCTTAATATTTTACAACTAACTAAAATTAAATATTCACTCTCCTTGCCTTTTTATCAGCAAACTGATTTATTAAATCATTTATAGCTGATGATGTTTTTAGTTTTTCTAATGTTTCTGCCTCTATGGACAATAGAGACATGTCTGATAGAACTTCCTGTTTTATTGATGTTCTGAGGTAATTTTTGATTAATTTTAATTTTGAAAAACTCCTTTCAGCAGTTGCGGTTGTAACTGGAAGGGCCAAGAATAAAATGCAAGCTGTTATTACATCCGAAAAACTGGATGCAATACTATTAAATTTTATTAATAATTATTCAGCGAGTTCCTTAATGGAATGAATATTTTCAATTTCTGATTTTAAGCATGCTTTTAGAGCTATCAATTGATCGCAAAGATTACCTGATAGATCTTTGCAGTATTTTGTCGTCAGTTTTCCGGAAGCAATTATTATTTTTTCATTTGAAGAAGACATGAGTTTTTCCGGTTGCAATATTCTGAACATACTATTTACTTCACAAAGGTTTTGAAACCTTTGTTTTGTTTGAGAAATTAAAATATCTAAACAGCAATAGTACACGTTTACTTTAAAATATGATTCGATCGATTCGATCGATTAGAATAACATAACCATGGTCGTGAAATCTTTATGCCTGCTTTATTAGTATATGAATAATGATAAACGGAAAAAGAACGGTTACTTTAGAGATCTTTGGGAAATGGCCCTTGTGGTTTGAATGGACCTAGTTTAAAAATTGTTTTACGTTCAAATTTCGTTAGATTATCACCAAAATTTCCTCTATCTGAAGAAAATATAATACTATCTTTAGACATCTCAGAATCATTGATCTGTTTTTCTTCTATTTTTGATACGAATGATGAACAAGTTTCCGAAGTATCTAAAAATATGATAATAATAAGTATCTAAAAATATGATAATATTAAGTATCTAAAAATATGATAAAAAAATAAGAACAAATGTTTTGACAAATTCTTGTGGTAAAGAATGTTTTCATAGATTTATATTGGCTCGTAATTTGACTTCCAAATATGTTAAGCAAATTGATTGCAATAATTTATTCGCAGAACATGTCAGTAAAATTCATAATAATGTCACTTGAATAATAAATAATACTTATTATTACGAATTACTTTAATTTATTCATATAAGCCATCTAAGTCCCAACATTTTTCATAATCATGGCAAAAATACACATTTCATTGCATAAATAGATTGAACGCAAAACATACGAAACAGACACCAAAATAGATTTTTCTGTATGTACTTCGATATCATTTCCGAATAAAAAATGAATGTTCAGATAAAATTAAAACAATCAAAAATTCGTAACTCACTAACTAATTAAAAATTCGATAAATGTATTTAGCAGTACTTACCATTGAAAATTAAATCAATAGCAGAAATTGGTGTTTGAAAAAATAAAGAAATTTTTGGCAATTTTTTTATGACTTCATCTTTTTTCTGTTTAATTTTTCGTGTCATAGCTCCGCTGGCGTTATCTCTTTTCTTTTCACTCATTGTTTTCTTTAAATCACCACTAACACTTTTCCACAAATCACCACTAAACCAAAACACTAGTGGTTTGTATTGTAATACAAAATACACCAAATGTTGTACTTCTTGTCCATTTTGGGTCAGTTGTAAAAAATATTACTTATTAAAAGAAATCCCTGCTGTTCGTTCGTCGCTTGTCAACATATTATTGTATTTTGGGTACGCATAATGCTACCCATACAGGCAACCAGGCAACCGAGCAATTTATGACCAAATTCCAAATTAAAATCGGACGCTCCGTTTTTGTAAAAACTGAATAACCGTTTTTGGCACTTTTCGTCCCGTATCTTCAGAACGGCTAGACCTGCCTTCGTCAAAAACTAATCAGCACGTCTTCCTATCAATACGAATAGAATGTTTTTTGAATTATTCAAATCGGTTGATCGGTGTTCCCAAAATCGTCGACAAAAATTTGTATCCGCACACACACACACACACATACATCCATTTTTTGTAAGGAATGCCAAAATGTTCAGGAACTTTGAAACGTATAGATATATGAAAATTTTCATTTGCAATTTTTTTTTCGTCCTACGGGAAGTTAATGACTGTTCATTTTTGTATCTTGCTGAAACTTTTACTGTTCCCGAACGTCTTCTATCATTCTTGTGAACATGAATTATTCTAGTTATAAGGAACGCCAATTCGTTGGTGTTGTTTTTCGAACGCACAAGATAATAAATTTTAAAGAGACCTCTCAGAAAGCATCACACCCATGACCAGAATCCACCAGGGATTTTGGCGAACGGTCATCGATGATGGTCAAACTCCAAATGAAGTTCGATCACCTTTCTCACGCTCAGGGTGCGATGCTAAAACTCATCGTCGAGGTCGCATCAACTCCACGTTTGAGTGAAGAGATTGTGAAGATCTACTACAGAAATGATCCTGTGAAGTATGATCTTGCCCAAACGACGTTTCGACCGAAACAAGCAAAATCCTTTCAGGTTTGTGCGGCGATTACAGGTTAACGTGACCCAGGTAAACGATGCGGTGACATCTAACATCTAACATTCCATTTTCAAGTTCTGCTTAAAGAAACAGCGTTGGGCGTAAATGAGTACATGATACACAACTTCATAATATGTATATTATTTTTTCTAATTTAGTAGTGATCATATTTTCCAGAAACTAAACATGACATAACACATAAAATACGATTTTTAACTTCCCGAAGAAAAAGTTAGTTTTCGCGAAAAAATCCGATTTACTGATTTTATGTTATCTCGACATTTCAAGTCATTCTAAATCAAATGAGACAATATTTAGAAAAATTATATCTGTGTCGATTTTTATTCGATTTTTTTTGCGATGACTCTAACTTACCCAATGGGAAGTTAAAAATAAAAATAACTAGTTGGTATTGGTATTTTGCCTTGAGGCAAGTTACATGAATTTCCCGATATGTTTAAATAATCGACTTAATCAACAAAAAATAAAATAATTTATGAGTGATTAAAAGTATTCCGAGTGGATTTATTACACATGATGATGATGATGATAAATTTTTATATTTCTATCAATATATGTTACAAAGTCCAGTATAATATTTTATGCATTACTACCTAATAGGTATTTTTGCAATTTATGGATGGTATTTAAGGAAATTTTAATAATCTAGTTACATATCAATATCAATATTGTTGACAATAAGTGAAAAAAGGAAAACAAAAAAAAAACACTATTCGTTCAATTATAACTTACAACTTTTTTTTTTTTTTTTTTTTTGTTTTTATTTCTGTTTTATTACAATATATTACAATATAATATACAATAACCATGATTTATGAGTTTACTACTAAAAGTATTTTACTCTTATTTAATACTACAAACTATCCACTTTAAATTATACATTTTGTTTTAAAAATAAAATAATGGTTTGTGATCGAAAAAAAAGAAAGTTCAAACATTCTTCAAAAAAAAAAATCACAATCTTTAAATATATATTTAATTTACATTCTTTAAATTATTAGATACTCTTATTTGTGTTGTCCAGAATGTAGTTTGGCATTGGATATTTGCCGTACCATATGATATCAGGCGTGTACTGTCCGAGGGTTCTAATATTATTATTGGTATGGTCTTTGCATTTTTCGTAGAAGTTTTCCGTCATTTTCTTAATGTGGTTAATCACAGTCGGTATGTCTGCTTGTTCGTGTAAGAGCTTTGTTGAGTAGTAGTGTCCGGTAGTTGGGTCACGTATCAGGTTCAGTATTAGTCTCAGTGATTTGTTTTGTAAAATTTGTAGTTTTTTAATATTTGTCCTCGATGTCATGTTCCATATTGGGGCAGCATACATTAGACATGGCCTGATCAGCGTTAGATATATTCTTCTTTTATTGCGCATATTTAATACACTCTTTGTGTTCAATAATGGTCTTAAAAGATTCAGAAGCCCATATGTTTGCGCCAATTTCTTTTTTATATGTGTATTAAAGTTAAGTTTCCTATCAAGCGTTACTCCTAGGTACTTAACTTCATCTGTCCATTTAATTTTTTGTCCTGAAATTTTTATTTCTATAGGCTTTTCTTTCAACTTATTTCCTTTCCAAAAAATTATTGCTTCCGTTTTTATGGGATTTACTTTTATGTGCCATTTTTCTGCATATTTTGCTATATTATCTATGTGATTTTGTAGCTTGTTAGCTATCAACGCTACTGATTTTGATGATGTGAACACAGCAGTATCGTCCGCAAATGTTAATGTATTTGTTTTGCTGTCAGTAGGGATATCATATATATATGTTTAAACAATGTTGGTCCTAGCAAGGATCCCTGAGGCACTCCAGCTACTATACGTTTAGGATTTGAAAGATTATTATTTACTTGAACCTGAAATGTACGATCTTTAAGATATGAAATGATGACTTTTGTTATGTAATGTGGAAATTGTAAATTTATTAATTTATACAACAGTCCATCTGTCCAAATTGTATCGAAAGCTTTTTCAAAATCTATTAGTACAAGACCAGTGTGTGTCTTTTTGTTAAAATTTAGTACAGTATTTTCAACTAGCTGTGCTAGTGGATGAAGAACTGAATGCCCATGTTTGAAACCATATTGCGTTTCTGGTATGATATTATTAACACTTAAAAATTTATTAAATCGAACAAGCAGTAATTTTTCAACTACTTTGCTTATTGTATTCAATAGACTTATAGGTCTGTAGCTTTGTGGTAGATTTGGTTGTTTTCCTGGCTTTAATATTGGTACCACATTAGAACATTTCCATGACACAGGAAAGTATCCATTTTTAAAAATTTTATTTGTTATTCGTGTAAGTAGAATAATAGCTTTAATAGGTAACTGTTTAATTGCTAAGTTCTGTATACCATCTGGTCCTGGAGCTTTCTTATTAGACAGTTTCTTAATAATATTTCTAACTTCCGCAACAGTTACTATCTCTATTTTGTGATTTTTGTTATAAGTATTGTTTATATATTGTCTTACATTGGAACTAACAGTCTGTTCAAAAGCATTTTGAGTAATAGAAAGATTGTACTGATGTGCTAATTCGAAGTTAGATGCTAAAATTTCGGCCTTTTGTTCGGGCGTTGTTGCAAAGTTATTGGAATTTGTATGTAAATATGGTATGGGAGCAAAAGTTTGGGTCAGTCTTTTTGCAGTGTACCAAATTTTATTTGGATAATAGTTAATATTTGTTAGTTTATCAGCCCATATTTTATTACGATAAACCCTAATGTCCTCAGTAATTATTCTAGTAAGCCTGTTTACATGTTCTTTGAGGAACATGGCACCTGATTTTTGCCACAACTTTTTAATTTGATTTTTTAATTTAATTTTGGATATAATTTCCAAAGGTAAACTAATTGTTTGTGTTGAAGTGGACTTTCGCAATGGAATGGTTTTACTTATGGCATCAGTAATAGTAGTTGTTAGGTGTTCTACAGCTTGATCTATACTATCATTGTTGTCAATTTGTCTGGTGTGACATATATTATCATTTATTATTTTCTTATAGAGCAGCCAATTGGCTTTATTATAATCTAAAACATTTTTGTAGGATTGAGGATTGTCGTCAAGTGGGTTTGAGATACTTATAAAGACTGGATTATGATCTGAGTTAAATAAAGATTTGGTTATAGGTTCAGAAAGAATAGATAGATTTTTTGTAAGGGCTAAATCTATTGTACTATGGTCTTGATTTGGTATCGCAGGAAATCTAGTTGGAGTCTGAGGATAATGTAATTGAATGGTATCATGGTTTTTGTTTAAGTACTTAAATAGTTTGAGTCCGTTTGTGTTATTATATTTACAATTCCACATTATGTGTTGCGCATTAAAATCACCAGCTACAATAACTCTTGGATTTAAGTTAAATATTTTATGTAAGTCTGCATGCAATAGTTTTGCAGAAGGAACATATATGGAGACAATAGTTATTTTACGTCCTCTATTGAACACATTTATAGCAGTAATTTCAGAGTGTTTTACAGATAATAACGGTAGTTCTTCATGTCTGATACAAGCTTTTATAAATATTGCTGTACCACCCCATCCTGTCATGTTTCTGTCATTCCGGTATATTTTGTAGTCGTTCATGTATAATTTGTCAGTGGGTTTTAAGTGCGTCTCATTTATTAATACGATGTCTAAGTCCATTGTAACGATCGTTTGTCTGAGTTCATCAATGTTATTTTTTATTCCATTTGAATTGAAAAACATTATTTTTATACCATACTTGTCAATTATGGGCATTTAGTAAGAAAGTTTAAAATTGTAGTATATTTTTCATTGTGTGTCATGTTAGTATTTATAGTCTTTGTAAGTGCATAAAGTTCCCTGAAAATTTTTATTACCTCAGGATCTGAAAAAAGCAACTTGATTTGTCTTATTGCAGCAAAAATGCCCTCGGTGGAGTTAAAATCAGGATCTTGATTCGATGAAGTTGATGGTATACTTCTTTGTTCAGGAATAGCTTGAAATTTTGGTAGTTCCATCTGGACAGTGTGTCTGGCATCTCTCGGCTTCAGTGTTTCAGAATAGCTTCTTGTCATAGGTTTAGGTTCAATGGCTGCATGAATCTGTTGTTTTTTAGCCTTGTAATTCAGTAAGGATGTACACTTTGAATAGTTTGCTGGGTGATAGTCTTTACAGTTAACGCACTGGGGCTTTTCTTCTGATAATTTTTGGCAGCAGCCAGGAGAATGTGCTTTTGTGCATTTAATGCATCTATATTTCATATCACACGAGTAAGACGTATGTCCAAAACCTAAACATTTATGACATTGTAGGATTTTGAAATTTGGCTTATACATTTCCCATTTAATAATGTGACCATTTAAGTTGGTTATTTCTTTTACTTTTGACATGTCTTGCGATTTGTCAAGCATAATTATATAAATTGGTAGATTATGTTTTTGTCCATCAGAATAGGTTTTCTTTAATTGTATGACCTTTTGCACAAGAATACGTCGTACACTCAGTAATTCAAATACCTCTAATTCAGTAATTGCTGGATGTAAGCCTGTTAGTGTGATTTTCTTTGTTGTTTCTCCAGTGGAATACGTATAAAATTGGTAACTGCAGTCTCTTAATGTACTCTTTATCTTGTTATGATCTACTAGTGTCTTAGTATATATTTTATGGGTATGCGTTTTAATATATTGTATGGTAAAATTAACTTTCGTAACATCTCGGATGTAGTTTATGGCCCTGAGATCTAAGTTATGTTTTACTATTATCGGTGGTACCTTTACTTCTATAGGTTTCGTGTCATTATTCCCTTGTATGATTTCCATTGTTTCTTGCTTTTGGCCTCGCTTTCTTGACCTAACCTTTGTAAATTCTTCAAGTTCGAGGTCGGTATCCATATCACTTCGGTCAGTAAGTGACTGGTACCTGTTTTCTTTTTTATTCTTTTTACTTCGTACCATTGTTTGTTTGTTACTTTTGATTTCAAGCCTTTTGATAGATTTCCTAGGCTTATGCCTAGGAAACTCTGTGTTGGGGACACCCACCTGACTATAGATTTTCTTTATCTTCTTGTAATAATACTTAAGAAATATTCTTCAAAATAAACTAGCTTCTAATAATTTTAAATTTCACTACACTCTTACACTTCCGGGTCGTATACTTCAGAATATCCAAACAGTAGTCCCGAGTCGAGTCAAGTATCTCTTCCTCTTCTAACTTACAACTAAAATAATACTAAAGCTTAATACTAACTAAAATATATTATTATGAATAAGTGTAACTATATCTTTTCCAAATACTACTGCTCTATCAGGTGGTTTGGCAAGGCGTATTTGCCATACCATATCATGTCTGGTGTGATTCTTCCTAGGCTTTTTATGATTGGATTTGGACTATGTTTGCAATTTTCGAAGAATTTCGCCGTCATGTTGAGTATGGTCTCTTTAAAAGGTTGCAGATTGGACTTTTCATGAAGATACTTATTAGATTTGTAGTGTTTCGTAATTGGATCTCTCTGCTTATTTAGTATTAATCGTAATACTTTATTTTGTAATATTTGCAGTTTATGAATATTACTTTTACATGTAGTGACCCAAATTTGTGCCGCATAGGTGATTATCGGTCTTATTAATGTGAGATATATTGTCCTCTTATTTTTTGAGTTCAGAACACTGTTTCGATGTAGTAGTGATTTTAGTGCGTTCATTGCCCCGTATGCACTACTTAGTTTATTTTTAATGTGTTTTGTGAAGGTTAATTTTTGGTCCAGTGTGACACCCAAGTATTTGACACTGTTTTTCCATTCGATTGGTATATTTGTTACTTGTAAATTGTTATATGGAATACTTCTTTTATTACATTTAGAGAGAATTATTGCCTCGGATTTTTGGGCATTAATTTTAAGGCGCCACAATTTCGTGTAGTTTATGATCTCGTTTATATGTTGTTGAATTCTCTCTATTATTAAAGTAACTGATCTTGATGAGCTTAGGATTGCCGTGTCGTCTGCAAATATCAGCATGTCCGTTTTGGGGGAAACTGGAATATCATAAATATATAAGTTGAACAGTGTAGGTCCAAGTATAGATCCTTGAGGTACCCCTGCAGTAACCATTTTTGGATTTGAAAGTACATTACCAATTTTCACTTGAAAATTTCGATCACTGAGATATGATATGATAAATTTAATTATGTACTTTGGGAATTTTAAAATAATTAGTTTATAGATTAATCCTGTGCTCCAAATTGTGTCAAAAGCTTTCTCAATGTCAAGTAACACTAGTCCTGTATGATTACGTTTGTTAAAGTTAGTAATGGCTTTTTCTACCAGCACAGATAGTGGATGCATTGTAGAATGTCCTTTTTTAAACCCAAATTGAAAGTTTGGTATAATATTTAATTTTTCTATATGTTTGTTGACCCTGGTTTGTACGACCTTTTCTGCCACTTTACTCATTGTGTTGAGTAGTGCAATTGGACGATAGTTTGCTGGTATATTGTTTATTTTACCGGGTTTGTGTAATGGCATCATGATTGAACTCTTCCATTGAGCTGGAAAATAGCCCAAAATCAGTATTTGATTTATTACTCTTGTTAGAAGTATCAACGCTTTATGCGGCAAGTTTTTAATTATGATGTTTTGCAACCCATCGGGACCTGGAGCTTTATTGTTTTTGAGAGTTTTTAATGTGTCTATTATTTCCTTGACAGTAACAATTTTAGTCTTTGATCTACAGTGAGCAGTTTTAGAGATGAATGATTGTACTACATTTTCTACTTTCTGGGAAAATAAGGTGTTTTGACTGTCGGAATTTAATCGATAATTATTTTCAAATTGTTTAGCTAGTGCTTCGGCTTTCTGAATTTCTGTCAAGGCCATCCCCGTATCGCAAACTAGGGCAGGTATTTGTGGAAGTCGCTTTGTGATGCGCTTTATAGTTGGCCAAATATTATTCGGATATGTGTTAATTTTGTTCAATCTATCAGCCCAGCATTTGTTACGATATTCCCATATTTCTTCCTTGATTATTTTTGTTAGTTTATTTACATGGGATTTCAGGTGTTGATTACCGGAAACTTGCCAAAGTTTTTTGACTTGATTTTTGAATTTTATTTTATTTATTATATCTTGTGGTAAGCTGTCAGCAGTATATTGTTGTGGATTTCTAGAAGGAATAGTTAATTCAATAGCGTAATTTATTGTGCTTGTTAAGTGTTCAATTGCTCTATCTAGATCTTCTTTTTCAATTATTTGCATTCTATGATCGATATTTAAGTTTATTAATTTTTTAAATAGTATCCAATTGGCTTCTGCGTAGTTCAAGTACTTTATATTGTCAGACTCATAGATGGTTAATTTTCTATTTATCTGTATGAATACTGGATTATGATCCGAGTTTAAATATGGCAGAGATATCGGTTGAGTTGTTATATGTACATTTTTTGTTAAAGCCAGGTCAATAGTACTATTGTTATGATGCACACATTGCGAAAATCTAGTTGGAGTATCTGGGTAATGCAGCTGAACATTGTTTACTGTATTATTAATGTATTTGTATAGTTTTTTACCACTGCTATTATTTCCTCTGCATTTCCACATTGCATGTTGAGCGTTGAAGTCACCAGCTATAAGCACTTTATTGCTAACATTAATGAGTGATTTGATGTCACGTAGTAATAATTTGTTGCACGGAACATAAATAGATATTATTGTCAGTTTAGAATTTTCAGTAAATATATTTATGGCAGTCGCTTCAGTGTACTTCAGTTCTGGTAAGTTGAGTTGCTCATGCTTAATGCAACGCCTGACAAGAATGGCTGTACCTCCCCATGAAGAGTTTTCTCTATCTGTTCTATACACTTTGTAATTTTTAATATAAAAAGTATCTTTCTTTTGTAAATGTGTCTCATTTAAAAGGACTATATCAATGTTCTTAGTTTCAAGTAATTCAATAAGTTCAGCTCGATTTTTCTTGATGCCATTTGCATTAAAATAAATTACATTAATGTTATAGGTTTGGTTCAAGGCCATAATTTTAATGAGTTAAGTATTAAATGATATTTTTCACTATAGGTCTTTGCTGTCTTGAGAGCTGTAGATAATGTGTATAATTCTTTAAATATTGTTGCCACTTCTGGATCTTCAAATGCTGATTTTATATGTTTCGCTGCATTTAAAATCCCTTCTGTCGTGCTAAAATCCGGTTCTGCCAAAGAGTTTACAGCTGGATTTTGGGGTCTGGATTTGCATTGTTCTTTTGCCTCTGAGATGACAGCAGAATATGTCCTCGACGCATAAGGTGGATTTGCAAATTTATTCTTCTTTTGCTCCTTGTACTTGAGCAAGTATTCACAACGCGAAAAGTTCGCAGGGTGTTTTTCTCTACAGTTGATGCACTCTGCTGGTTCATTGCTAGATTTTTTACACTGTCCTGGTAAGTGGTCTTCAGTACATTTTACGCATCTGTATTTCAAGTTACAGTTGTAAGAGGTGTGACCTACTGTTTGGCACTTTCTGCATTGTTTAACATCCGGTGGTTTATACTTCTCCCATTTAAAAAGATGGCCGTTGATGTTGTTCACCTTTTTTAGATTATTCATATCCTGACTGTTATCCAGTATTATTATGTAGATAGGTAGTTTGATTGTGTGTCCATCCGAATGTTTTTTCTTGAGTTGAATAACTTTTTTAACTAGTATGTTGTTTTCGATGAGATAGTCATGAACTTCCGCATCTGTAATGTGTGGGTTCAGTCCAGTAATAGTAATTTTTTTAGAGAAATTGTTACTGGTGAAGTAAGGAGTATAAAATTGAAGTTTTAATTCTTTAAGTTTGTTTTTAATAATTTCATGATCTTTTATATTGGTAGTATAAAGTTTATGTCTGTATGGATTAATGTATTCAAGAGTAAATGATATTTTAGTAGCGTTTTTTACGTACTTAATAGTTTTAAGATCAATTGTGCTTCTGATAATGATAGGTGGAATTTTTGTAGAAACATTTTTGATGGGAGCCTCTTCATTACTGTTATTATTGTTTGAATTTCTCCTTCGTTTTTTGTTTGTCACTGTTTGAAAATCGTCCATGTCCATGTCATCTCTGTCTGTTAAGGATTCGAAACTATTTGCACAAGAAATAGTACTTGTGGTTTCTTCCATTGTGTTTTGGGTAGAGTCTACATTATTTAAATTTATTTCTAAAGATTTCCTGGGAATATCCCTAGGTAAATCTTTGTTACCTTCTGTTCTTCCTGCAGCTGAATCCAGTATCGTAATTTGACCTTGGTATAAGTTTCTCAATTGCTGCTTTAACACTAAAAACTTTTTATCACCACAATCTTCGGTTTTCCAAAGATCCTTCTTCTTCTTTTTGCCTTTCCACTTCGACATCAGCCACAATCCGGGAACATTTCGAGCACTTCAAATATCTTCTGCGCCAATCTCGCCAAGTTCGCCAAGTTCCAGAGTCCTCTTGACCAAGTCAGTCAGTCCCATTTATTACACATATTTGAAAACGAACGAACACGTGAACTTGGAGTATTTTCTAAAAGCAAATTTTCACAAATCAATAATTTTCATATTTAAACTAGTTTCCGTAGGACTTTAATGGTTAAGTGTCTTAAGACGCGAAGCTTAAAAATTACTTCGACGTCTAACTGGGTGTTGTCGATTTGCTTCTCCTAACCACTACAGTTTTAAATATTTGTTCTATAATTGAACTACTGGTGTGACCAAGGCGACGTTTGATATTAATATAAGTTTATTATAAGAAAATATGGTGAATATAATGGTATCAGATAGTTGGTGTTTCTATACTGAGCTCTGAACTTATACTAAATAAAAATTATTAAAAATTAAGATTAACAATATTATCCCCGCTCGTAAGAGGCGGGTTACATTAATTTGTACATCTACGGGGGATGATTTCTTGGACTTCATATATCTGAGAATGATGATTCTTTGAAATAATCCCAAGGCATTTTGCAGACCCATAAATAAAATTATCGACTGGGATATAGACAGTCCAGACAAATAAATTAATTCAAAATTAAAAATATCTTATGTCACTAACGCATTTAGTACTTGAAATGTGAACGACATGCATAGTCCGACGACACTCTAGTCTAGCGTAACAGACGACCCTTACAAAAAATAGTTTTTGTTACACTATTGGGAAAATCGTTAACGATCATAATACGAGAACAAATTCTTCATTCATTCAGTATGTTCATTAGAACCAAATACTTTATCGTTATACCAAGTAAATCGTCTAATTTTAATTTTAGCAAACGTCAAAAGAATTATACTCATTTTTTCAAATTTTGATGAATTTTTAAAATTAAACTACTTGTCCTATGGCAGTAATATTTCAATAAGATCTATAAGGCCATGATATATATATATATATATATATATATATATATATATATATATTAGAGATGGGTAACTCACTCCGGAGTTATCACTCCGATACAACTCCTCCCTCGGAGTGAATCCGAGTGGAGTTGTCTCGTCGGATTTGTCATATCCGACATTCCTAAACTGGTACTAAATCTGTTACTGCTTTGGGAAGAAGCTGTCGCTTTCTCGTCTCACAGGCAGTTTTATGACCTCTTAGGTATACGGTTTTTTCCAGAAAATACAAAAATATTACTTCAAAGACACAGAACAATGAAATTGTGTTCAAGTGTGACTAGCTCCAACTCCTGGGCAGTAGGTTGTCAAATATCTCCCTTCCGCTTTTTTGCCCTTGGTTTATAATACAAAAAGGCGGAAGGGAGATATTTGACAACCTTATAATTTATTGAATAGTAAGGGGTCATATTTCTAACTACAACAATCTTTGGCAGTGAATGACGGCAATCAGGAATATACATACCGAAAAATACACGAAACAAAAAACATATAATCTGGTTTTTCCATAGCCTGAAATAACAATACTTTATAGTGCAAAATATATCAGTGGTCAATAGTATTTTAGCAGCAAAAAATATAGTATTAAATTTTTACTTTTACACAATTATATAATTGTGTAAAAGTAATAATATGCTAATCGAACTACCCGATATAATATTAATTCTCGAATGGAAATAGCAGAAGAAAAATTTAGAAAGCAGAAGTATTATTATTTGGTGAAAATATTTTATGATAAATGCTTTGCTTTTTTACAAAGTTTACTGCATTATTTTTATATAAAATTAATCCAAAAAATCAATTATTTTCTGATAAAAAAAAAAATAATTAAATTAAATTTGATTCTCAAGTTTTGCGTTTTTACTTTGGACAGCACTGTTAAAATTACGAGGTATTGAGTCGATCATGTGGTCGACCGAAAAATTTTACAACTCGTCATTTATTTGTGAATATTTTAGTAAAATTATTTTATTGATAATTTTTAGTTTTATTTTATTCCTAAATTTTCATTTCAAAAAGAGCATTTATTTATCAAATTTTCAAATATACATCGAATATTATTCTTAATATTTTACAACTAACTAAAATTAAATATTCACTCTCCTTGCCTTTTTATCAGCAAACTGATTTATTAAATCATTTATAGCTGATGATGTTTTTAGTTTTTCTGATGTTTCTGCCTCTATGGACAATAGAGACATGTCTGATAGAAGTTCCTGTTTTATTGATGTTCTGAGGTAATTTTTGATTAATTTTAAATTTGAAAAACTCTTTTCAGCAGTTGCGGTTGTAACTGGAAGGGTCAAGAATAAAATGCAAGCTGTTATTACATCCGGAAAACTGGATGCAATACTATTAAATTTTATTAATAATTATTCAGCGAGTTCCTTAATGGAATGAATATTTTCGATTCTGATTTTAAGCATGCTTTTAGAGCTATCAATTGATCGCAAAAATTACCTAATAGATCTTTGCAGTATTTTGTCGTCAGTTTTCCGGAAGCAATTATTATTTCTTCATTTGAAGAAGACATGAGTTATTTTAAAGTAACCTCTCAGAAAGCATCACATCCATGACCAGAATCCACGAGGGATTTTGGCGAACGGTCATCGATGATGATCAAACTTCAAATGAAGTTCGATCACCTTTCTCACGCTCAGGCTGCGATGCTACGACTCGTCGTCGAGGTCGCATCAACTCCACGTTTGAGTGAAGAGATTGTGAAGACATACTACAGAAATGATCCTGTGAAGTATGATCTTGCCCAAACGACGTTTCGACCGAAACAAGCAAAATCCTTTCAGGTTTGTGCGACGATTACAGGTTAACGTGACGCAGGTATACGATGCGGTGACATCTAACTTCTAACATTCCATTTTCAAGTTTTGCTTAAAGAAGCAGCGTTGGGCGTAAATGAGTACATGATACACAACTTCATAATATCTATATTATTTTTTCTAATTTAGTATTTGTCATATTTTCCTGAACCTAAATATGACATATCACATAAAATACGATTTTTAACTTCTCGAAGAAGAAGTTTGTTTTCGCAAAAAAATCTGATTTGCTGATGTTATGTTATCTCGACATTTCAAGTCATTCTAAATCAAATGAGACAATATTTAGAAAAATTATATCTGTGTTATATCTTTATAATATATTTTCAATAATCATATCTTTAACTTCCCGAAGGAGAAATTTATGTTTTCAACAAAAAATCTGATTCTCTCCGATTTTATGTTTTTCGAAGTTTCAAGACATTCTGAATTGAATGAGACTAAATTTGGAAAAAGTATGTAGTCAAAATTATGAAACAATTCCTTGAAAATACACTAGATCAGTGGTTCCTAACCTTGGGGTAATTACCCCCATTTACCTTAGGGGTAAAACGGAGATTCTAGAGGAGTAGCACAAAATAGTATTAAACATAAATAAACAAATTAATAGTACGGAAAACAAAATAAAGGAAAGTCCTATGTTTGCGCTGCAAGCGAACGAGTCCACATATGTTGTTTCGTGTTCACAATTATTGATGTTTTACACATTTCTTAAATTATTTTGAAAAAAAAAACTAATTTAAAACTAATTAATTTGTGTATTAATATATGTATTACTTCTGCATAGTTACTAATTATTGAATTTAGAGTATAGACAGCACTAGGTATATAGAAAGACCTTAAGATTTTTGTTCCAGAGTAAATTTTGCTTTCATTTTTCATATTTGTTTAATTTCCATAACCCTACCACGCATGTCTTCAACATTCAAAGTTTATCACACGCGAAACATTTGCAACAAAAACAAAAGATACAATTCAATTTTTCGGAATAAACATGTCATTTTCTAAGCACTGACTCCCCAGTTTTTATTTTATCGAATATAATTTGTTTAAACTAAATCAGCTTGCAATTTTTTGTCAATAATGCCCAATAATTAATTTCATCTTTCGCAAGTTTGCGCTTATTGGATTGAACACTAGAAAATTCCTTTTCAATTTCAAAGTAACTTCAAACAAAGAATAAATTGAATTGAATTGAAGAATTGTTTCTACTGATATCACATCGCAAAATAAAGACGCCTTTTGTGTCTCCGTATCCCTAGTTAAGCCTGATTGTTTATTCTAATTTGTTAAGTATTCTAGATTTTATATAAATAATAAGAAATACTATATTCTAAATTTATTTTCCAAAACTCGTTTTCGCGCCCCCTAAGGTGTGCGTACAGACGTACGTTAGTTAACAAGAGGCAAAGTTGTAAGTAGAGTTTACAAATTACGAGAAGAAATTGGATTGTTTTCTGAAAATCAGAAAACACAAAACGAAAAAGAATATTTTGCAAAAATTAAAGACCAAACATTTGTTCTATAAATGGAGTTGGATAATAAACATATTTTTCTCCAAAATTTGTGTGGTTTTAATTATTTTAAATTAGCTAGGGGTAAACTCAATTCCCATTGTTCACAGGGGTAGTGACATTGAAAAGGTTAGGAACCACTGCACTATATCATTTTAATGTTATTTGTTTCGCTGCCGACAAGAAAGAGAAGTTATTTTGCATAGTTTTTCATGAGCATAATAAAGGCGAATATATATGAGATGGTGGGAGATAACATCATTACCAACGACACTAATAACAATGGCGCGACATTTGAATTACAAAGTACATATTACATAACATTAAAAATGACATCATATCTTTATATATAAAATGTGATAAAACAATTTTGCCCTGTATGTGTGTTTGTGACAGACCCTTTACATTAAATCGACGTTTTCTCAAAAATGGCTAGATCGATTTCAAAAATTTAAAAGTCATTAGTTAGTTTATTTCTATTATATTACAATATATTATAATATAATATACAATAACCATGATTTATGAGTTTACTACTAAAAGTATTTTACCCTTATTTAATACTACAATCTACACTTTAAATTATACATTTTGTTTAAAAATAAAATAACGGTTGTGATCAAAAAAAAAGAAAGTTCAAACATGCTTAAAAAAATCACAATCTTTAAATAAATATTTAATTTAGATACTTTAAATTATTAGATACTCTTATTTGTGTCGTCCAGAATGTAGTTTGGCATTGAATATTTGCCGTACCATATGATGTCACGCGTGTACTGTCCGAGGGTTTTAATATTATTATTGGTATGGTCTTTGCATTTTTCGTAGAAGTTTTCCGTCATTTTCTTAATGTGGTTAATCACAGTCGGTATGTGTGCTTGTTCATGTAAGAGCCTTGTTGAGTAGTAGTGTCCGGTAGTTGGGTCACAGGTAGTTGGGTATCAGGATCAGTATTAGTCTCAGTGATTTGTTTTGTAAAATTTGTAGTTTTTTAACCGTCCGTCGGGCGCAGCCGATCTGACAGATACAGGACCAACATTTTAGCATGTTTCTCCATAATTTGATGTCATCGAGATCTCCATATCTCAGTAGCCTCGTTATTTTATGTCTACTATTTATTCGTCCATATAAGATTATCTTTGAACTTCGCATATTTTGCTAGTAGCAATTTTGTTAAAAAAAACGCACTGAGCCAAATTCTATTTGACGTACAAAATGACAAAAAACACTAAGTTTTTACTGTCCTAATTGTTTATATAGTCTTTGTATAAACATTCCAACAGAATCTGACAATTGTTTTTATATAATTAATTAAATTATTCATTTCAGAAAAAGTAAGGTTTGTGCGTCTAGCATTTTGAGCGCATGTACGGATTTTTATATTTTGCTATATTATAAAAATAATATTAATCTAATATATATTTTGTTTTTGTTTACACATAATATACATATTCAGCATTGTAAAAGCGCAAATTAAATAAAAATATATGAAACTATGAGCCTCCTGTCAATATATTTATAATCTGTATCTGTCAGATACACTGCGCCCGATTCTGTACATACTTGGACTGCGCCCGACGGAGGGTTAATATTTGTCCTCGATGTCATGTTCCATATTGGGACAGCATACATCAGACATGGCCTGATCAACGTTAGATATATTCTTCTTTTATTACGTGTATTTAATACACTCTTTGTGTTCAATAGTGGTCTTAATAGATTTAGAAGCCCATATATATAAGTAACTTGTGTTATGCACAGTGAAAAAAAAAACAAAAAAAAAATCAGATAAATGCACTTCAAACTAGTTGGTTTGGTATTCAGCCTTGAGGCAAGTTACATGAACTTCCCGATGTGTTTAAATAAACGACTTAATCAATAAAAAATAAATCAATTTATGAGTCATTAAAAGTATTCCGAGTGGATTTATTATACATAATTGAAAATGAACGATTTTCTAAAATCGATTCGGTAGTTTGAGCTTAAACGTGGACGAAAAGTTTAACACTTTTTTCGAAATTACAGAGAAACGCCTTGGCAGATCGTCGCACAAAACTGACAAACGATAGTCCTCATCGAGATACATCAAATGGCTTTTAAATTTCTGACATCGGTTCAGGCGTTTTTGAGAAAACGTCGATGAAAGGTCTAATTTTGATAAATGCCAAAAAAACGATACCAATTTTTGCAAACTTTGTAATATTTTAGTATGATCTAGAAATATTTTAATATGATCTAGAAGACTATGGTATCTACCGTCAAAAAAATAATAATAAAAATCGCCAAAAAATTTTTTTTAACACTTCATTACAAGAAAACGCACCGGCCGATCTCTACCAAAAACTAATCAGCACGATTCCCAACCAATATCTTTCAAACGGTTTTTGTATTTTTAAAATCGATTCAGAATTGCGGGCTAAAACGTAGACGAAAATTTTTCACTTTTTTGCGATTTATAAAGAAACGGCTTGGCCGATCGTCGCACAAAACTGACAAACAATAGTTCTCATCGAGATACATCGAATGGCTTTTAAATTTTTGAAATCGTTCCAGCCGTTTTTGAGAAAACGTCGATTTACGGCAAAAAATCTGTTCATGCACACGCACACACACACACGCATACTTTTTGTAAATTTGGTCTCATTCGATTCAGAATGGCTTGCAACGTCGAGAAAACATAAAATGAGCGAATAGGATTTTTTATGAAAACATAAACTTCTCCATCGTGAAGTTAAAAAGGATTAAATAAATGAATAAACTAGTGGTGTATGGCATCGTGCATTAGGCAAATTTCTGGAACTTCCCGTACCGTAACGAAATGATCGAGGAATATTAAATGTTTTCAAATAGATTAATATAAATACTGTAACGTTTTCTAATATTTATAAGAACTATATAAACTGAATTGCAGAGTTATAGTTATTTATTTAAAGTATATAAGTGAGCTTCGGAACTTTAATAAGAATTATTTTCAATATACAAAAACATTTTGTTGAAAAAAAATGACATAATTATTGCATGACATAATGACATAATCGATCATTCAAATCGAATGCTTGTTTTCTCAACAACTCGATTTCTAGTTTTTGCACTCTTTATTCCGTATCTCCAAAACGGCTAGATCTACCTCTGCCAAAAAATAATCAGCACTTCTCCCCATCAATAGAAATCGAATGTTTTTGAACCATTCAAATCGGTTGATCCGTGCGCCTGAAAACGTAAACAAAAAATTGTATACATACACAAAAACACTCATTTTTTCTGAGGTACACCAAAATGTTCAGAAACCTTCAAAACGTGAAGAAATGTAAAAAAATTTAATTTCAATTTTTGAACGATTACAATAGCTTACGCTACTGGAAGTTAATAAATAAAATTTAATCAAGCAGAGTAAAAGCGGATAAAAAATTTTATCTCATATTTCTAATAACAATTATTTAACTAATTAACAATATTTCTTACAAAATTATATAAATTGAATTGCAAAGTTCGAATTATTTATTTGAAATATATAAGAGAGCTTTAGGATTTTAGCTAGAATTAAAATTAAAATCCAAAGCATTTTTGATGTTAAAAAAAAATTTGAAAACAAAAAAAATATACATACTGCCATCAACACAAACAATTTTTTTTTTGAAACATTCGAATCGGATGCTTCAAACTCTCTCGACTCTCAAAAACTGACATGCTTTGCTCTTTCAGTTCCGTATCTAATCTATCTAATCGAATGTTTTTTTAACCATATATCGGATAATCCGTACGCCCAAAGTCATCGACGGAAAATTGTCTCCAGACACACGCACACACATCCATTGTTTCTTAAGTATGTCAAAACGTTCAGAAATTTCTTAAACATGAAGATATGCAAAAATTTTCATTTTTGGGCCTTTACTATAAATTACCCTACGGGATGTTAATTACAATAATAATTTCGAAAACAAATAAAAATCCTTCGTTTTTCCCAAAAACTGATCATTATCTCCGAAACAAATGTTGAATTGGTTGATCCGAAAACTCTTGAATGAAAATCGTATCCACACAAAACACACACTCGCATACACATCCATAAGAAATGATCAAAAACTTTAAAATGTAAAAATATGCAAAAAAGTTTCTGAAATTTTATTTACAATTTTTAAGCAATTACTCATAAGTTATTTCCACTGAAATGTTATAAAGTATATAATGTTTATTAAAGAGACCTCTCAGAAAGCATCACACCCATGACCATAATCCACGAGGGATTTTGGCGAACGGTCATCGATGATGATCAAACTCCAAATGAAGTTCGATCACCTTTCTCACGCTCAGGGTGCGATGCTACGACTCATCTTCGAGGTCGCATCAACTCCACGTTTGAGTGAAGAGATTGTGAAGACATACTACAGAAATGATCCTGTGAAGTATGATCTTGCCCAAACGACGTTTCGACCGAAACAAGCAAAATCCTTTCAGGTTTGTGCGACGATTACAGGTTAACGTGACGCAGGTATACGATGCGGTGACATCTAACTTCTAACACACTATTTTCAAGTTTTGCTTATAGAAGCAGCGTTGGGCGCAAATGAGTACATGATAGAACTTCATAATATGTATATTATTCTTTTAATTCAGTATTAGTCACGTGTTCTAAAGTTTTATTGTTATCTAGCTAATACAAATAGTAGTCACATACCTTAAGATAAATTGATGAAACTTCCCGTAGCAAAAATTAAAGTTAAAAAAAATAGATTTTGGAGATTTTTGAAATTTTTGAAAAAAATTGATTTTTCCAAAAATCATATCTTTAACTTCCCGAAGGAGAAGTTTAGGTTTTCATCAAAAAATCTGATTAGCTTATTTTATGTTTTTCGACGTTTCAAGACATTTGAAACTAAATTTGGAAAAAGTATGTGGTCAAAATAATGAGACAATTTCTTGAAAATACTATAGATTATTTTAATGTTATTTGTTCCGCTGACGACAACAAAGAGAAGTCATTTTACATAGTTTTTCATGAACATAAAAATGGCGAATTTATATGAGATGGTGGGAGAAATTATTACCAACAAAACTAATAATACTGGCACGACATTTGAATTACAAAGTACATGTTGCATAACATTTAATATCACATCATATCATTACATATAAAATGTGACAAAACAATTTTGTCCAGTATGTGTGTGCGTGAAAAGACTTTTTACCTTAAATCGACGTTTTCTCAAAAAAGGCTGGATCGATTTCAAAAATTTAAAAGCTATACGATATGTCTATCGCAGAGGACTATCGAAACTATCAGTTTGTTTGTAAATCGCAGAAGGATGAAAAAATTTCGTTCCACGTTTTATACCGCAATTCTGAATCAATTTTGAAAATTCAAAAACGTGTGAAAGATATTGGTTAGAAATCGACATGATTAGTTTTTGGTAAAGATTCGCTGGCACAATTTTTTGCAGTTAACTGTTGAAAAATTTTTTATCGATGATTTTCATGAACTTTTTTTCGCGATAGATATCATGGTCTTCTAGAACATACTAAAATATTACGGCCCTATAGCAAGTTGCTTAAATTTAAAAATTTGTCAAAGTTTTCAATATTAGTAGCGTTTTTTGGCGTTTTTCAAAATTAGCCTTTCATCGACGTTTGTTCGAAAACACCTGAATCGACTTCAAAAATTTAAATGCCATTTGATGTATCTCGATGATGACTATCGTTTCTCAGTTGTGTGCGACAATCGGCCAAGCCGTTTCTTTGTAATATGCTAAAAGATGTAAAACTTTTCCTTCCGCGTTTTAGCTCCCAATCCAGAATCGATTTTAAACAATCAAAAATTGTTCGAAATATTTAGTTGAGAATGATACTGATTAGTTTTAGCTAAAGAGAAAGTACTAGCAATTATTAGTTTTTAGAGTTTCTTTGGAATTAGGAAAAGTGCAATGTTTTTATTTGTATTTTTTTTAAATTAATGATACAATAGATATTTTACTATTTATTCTTCATTTTATTAATATTTGTTTAATTTCGACTTTATTGTTTTAGTTTTTCTATTATACATGGCAAATAAGCGCTAACTCTTGTGTATCCGTCTGGAAATCCAGGTTCAGCGCATCTGTATGCATAAGATACCATTCCGATCAAATAATAGATTATTCTTTGACCAAAACTTCCAAATATTATCTGTAATAAAAGGAAGTACTATATATAAACTATTATTTGTTAAGAAAAATAAAATAAATGTTGAAATAATTAAATTTTTGGAGGGGATAACATCAAGTGAAACGAGATTTTAGAGATTTTCAAATCTTGTTATTGTTAGAACGTTTTGGAGTAAAATTCCATGTCATCATCATTGAATATAAAAATTTTATAACTGCCAAGAATAAATTTTAAAATAATTTTTCAAGAATACAAGGTAGCTGATGCTTACATCATGAAGTTAATGATCAACATAATTCAGCATTCGATTAGAAATCTCGTATCCTTTGCATTACTTAATGACAAAAATTTATGCTTTAATTAAAACAAAAGTAATTAGTGGTGTATGGCATTGTGTCTTAAGGCAAATTGTTGAAACTTCCCGTACCGTAATGAAATATTCGAGAAATGTTAAACGTTTTCAAATATATTTTCACAAATAGTGTAACTTTCATTATTTTTGCTATCTTGTTATATCTGAGCAAATCAAATGTAAATCATAAATTAATTTATCTTCAGAACATTAACAATCGTCATTTCATTTCGAATTTAATTTCAAAAAAATAGTTGCCCAATTTACACAAAATTGAAAAAGTGCTCCCGTATAGTTACAGTCTAATTATTTATTATTATTATCTTATTATTTTGCATTTGTAAATATTTATGTGCGACATTTTTACTTATACTGTGTACAGTCTAAACATACTTGGGTAAACATTTGTACCAGAGTGGCGCTTAGACTGTGCTAAAGCCTGGGTAAATACAAAAATATTTTATGGAAAATACAAAAAGATTTTTATTCTCGAAAGCAATTGTTGTGTCAATACTAGCAAAAAGTTTTTTAGATCATTCAAATTGGACCCCTAGTTCACTCAAAAACTTCCATTTTTTGCACATTTAGCTCTGTATCTTCGAAATGGCGGGACCTGTCTTTGCCAAAAACTAATCACCTCTTCTCCCAATTATTACAAATTGAATGTTTTTTCGATAATTCAAATCCGATACTCCGTTCTCTCAAAAACTCGATTTGTATTTTCTGCACACTTTGCTCCGTATCTCCGTAGCGGCTGCACCTGCTTTGCCAAAAAGTAATCAGCACATCTTCCTATCAATAGAAATCGAATATTTTTTAAACCATTCAAATCGGAGGACACTGATATATTGTTATATTTTGCCGTGGTACCAATTATATGGTATCGGTAAAATATAAAAATCATTTAATATTTTTCTCCTAACTCAAATCAAAACTCTCTATTTTAACTACCCGTAGGGCAAGTTATAGTAATCGCAAAAAAATCGAAAATGACATGTAGGCGTATGGCAACGTCGCCGTCGTAAGGGTCGTGCCGGATGGCGCGTATGGATTGCTCAACAGGCAGTCGGTCCCGGGTAGTTGTCGCGATAAGATATCTCTGTACATAAACTGTTAATAAACTATTATTATAAATTATCATACGCATTTCATTGGTAGTATACCTTTATATATCTTTACGTTTTGAAGGTTTCTGAACATTTCGGCATTCCTTAGAAAAAATGGATGTATGTGTGTGTGCGTATGTGTATGTGTGTGCCTGTGTATGTGTGTGCGGATCGACGATTTTATGCACGCGGTTCAACCGATTTCAATTATTCATAAAGCAATCCATTCATATTAATAAGGAGACGAGCTGATTAGTTTTTGGCACAGGCTGGTCTAGCCGTTTCGAAGATACGGGCCAAAAAGTGCCAAAAACGGTAACTCTTTCGATTTTAATAATTTAAAAAACATTTTATTTGTATTGACAAGATAAAGAATTGATTAAATTTTTGAGAAGGCAGATCTAGCGGTTTCGGAGATCTAGTAAAAAAAGTAAAAAAAAAAATGCCATTTGGCGGTCAAAAATGATCATTATACATATGCACATCAAATTATCAAATATTATATGGAGATTTTAATCATGTGTATCAATTTTGTTCACATTTCTATGGGTTCCGTAACATCGTTTGTCCGTTAGACGGCGACGCGGCGCGTACGCGCTTCAATAGTGCAACTCTATGCTGCTAAAGCAGTGCGAGTACTTTGAAAAAAAGTTCAAAATTTCCAGAATATTTCTAAATAAAAAAAAAGTTTTTATAAGTTTTTTTCCAAAAAAGTCATTTTTTTTTCAAAAATCTAATTTTTTCAAAGTTAAAAAAAAAAATTTGGTACGGAAAGTTCCAGCAATTTGCCTTAAGGCACGATGCCATAAATCACTAGTTTAAACATTTTTAGAAATTATTTATTTGCGATTTTTTATAGTTTTTTGATCAGCAATCAGAACTTGACAATGCTAAGAACTGTTGCAATGAATATGAATGTTAACATTAACAATGTCGCTTTTGTTTTTGAGCAAAACGGTTGTCATATATCTATACGATATTTTTATAATTAGAGTTTCTCTAATAGAGATTCAACTGTGAAGAATAATTTCTACTTAGAAACATATTTCCAATTATATTTTCAAGCACAAACCAATAAATGAACTGCATTATTTCAGGCTTCCTTCTGGTTGAAAAATCAAAATTATTACTACATAAAAACCTAATTATTGGCAATTGATTTTGAAAGAGTATTAAATTATACAACTAACCTGATTGGGAAAACCAGCATACGCATTTTGGCACATTTCGGTTGTCACTACAGGTAATCTCACATCTTGCAAAGTTGGACTTGTTGCTCCTTCTAAAAGTTGATATTTACGTTTCGTATAAAAGATATCAAAGTTTCAAAGGTTTCTGAATAATTTGGCATACCTTAGAAAAAATGGATATATGTGTATATATCTGTGCGTGTGTGTGTGCGGGTACAAATTTTTGTCGACGATTTCGGGAACACCAATCAACCGACTTGAATAATTCAAAAAACATTCGATTCGTATTGATAAGGAGACATGCTGACTAGTTTTTGGCAAAGGCAGGTCTAGCCTTAGTTTAAAGTTCCAGTAACTTGCCTTAAAGCACGATGCCACGCACCCCACTTATAAAATATATGATAACTTTATGTACATATGCACAATAAACATTTTTTTAACTTATTTTTATTGAGAGTCCATAACCGCTAGACCTGCCTGCCTGCCTAAATAACTGCACATTATTTATCTCGCTGAAACTTTTACTGTCGAACAGGACTTCTTTTATTGTGTATTTTTATTTAAGAGAAAAGACAAAAATCGAAAAAATGTTGGCGGCGTTTTTGGAAAGAACAAGATAATAATATTTAAAGAAACCTCTCAGAAAGCATCACACCCAGACCAGAATCCACGAGGGATTTTGGCGAACGGTCATCGATGATGATCAAACTCCAAATGAAGTTCGATCACCGTTCTCACGCTCAGGGTGCGATGCTACGACTCATCTTCGAGGTCGCATCAACTCCACGTTTGAGTGAAGAGATTGTGAAGACATACTACAGAAATGATCCTGTGAAGTATGATCTTGACGAAACGACGTTTCGACCGAAACAAGCAAAATCCTGTCAGGTTTGTGCGGCGGTTACAGGTTAACGTGACCCAGGTATACGATGCGGTGACATCTAACATCTAACATTCCATTTTCAAGTTTTGCTTATAGAAGCAGCGTTGGGCGTAAATGAGTACATGACACACACGTTGGGCGTAAATGCGTACATACTAGATAATATGTATATTATTTATTCTAATTTAGTATTTGTCATATTTTCCTGAAACTAAATATGACATATCACATAAAATACGATTTTTAACTTCCCGAAGAAGAAGTTTGTTTTCGCGAAAAAATCCGATTTTCTGATTTAATGTTATCTCGACATTTCAAGCCATTCTAAATCAAATGAGACAATATTTAGAAAAATTATATCTGTGTCGATTTTTATTCGTTTTTTTTGCTATGACTATAACTTACCTAATGGGAAGTTAAAAAGAAAAACAACTAGTTGTTATTGGTATTTTGCTTTGAGGCAAGTTACATGAACTTCCCGATATGTTTAAATAATCGACTTAATCAACAAAAAATAAATTATTTTATGAGTGGATTTATTCCGAGTGGATTTATTACATATTTGAGAACAAAAGGAAACCTGAACTTAAAGTATTTTCTAAAAGCAAATTTTCACAAATCAATAATTTTTATAATTAAACTAGTTTCCGTAGGACTTTAATGGTTTAGTAAGTTTATTAGAACCAAATACTCTATCGTTATACGAAGTGAATCGTCTAATTTTAATTTTAACAAACGTCAAAAATCCGAAAATCGAAATTGAAAATTTTTACATTTCTCGACGTTTTGAAGGTTTCTGAACATTTTGGCATACCTCAGAAAAAATGGTTGTGTGTGTGTGTGTTTAAGTATGTATGTATGGATACAAATTTCCAGTCACGTTTTCGGGCGCACGGATCAACCGATTTGAAAGGTTCAAAAAACATTCGAATCCAATTATTAGTGAGATGAGCTGGTTAGTTTTTGGCAAAGGCAGGTCCAGCAGTTACGGAGATAAAGAGCAAAGAGTGCAGAAAATAGAAATCGAGTTTTTGAGATAACGGAGCATCGGATTTGAAGGATCTAAAAAACATTCAATTAGTAATAACTGGAACATGTGTTTATTAGTATTTTGCAAAGGCAGGCCCAGCCATTTAGAAGATACGGAGCTAAATGTGTAAAAAATGGCACTTTTTGAGAGAACTAAGCGTCCGATTTAAATGATTCAAGGAACTTTCTGCTTGCCTTAACAAAATAATTGATTTTGGAAAAAAAAAATTTTGTTTCAACTTTTTTTTTTAAAAAAAAAATTTTTTTTTTGTATTTCGAAAATAATTCAGATTTTATTTTTAATTCTGACTATAGTTCTGATATACTTTAAACAAATAATTTCAACTTTGCAATTCAGTTTATATAATTCGTATAAATATTAGACAATGTTACAATATTAATAATAATAATCTATTTGAAAACATTCAGTATTCCTCGAACAATTCGTTACGGTACGGGAAGTTCCAGCAATTTGTCTTAAAGCACGATGCCATACACCCCACTAGTTCAAATTTTGATGAATTTTTAAAATCCTATGGCAGTAATATTTCAATAAGTTCTATAAGGCCATGATATATATCGCCAAAAAAAGTTCCATAAAAATCGGCTTACATTTTTTATCAACAGTTAATTACAAGAAAACGGCTCGGTAGATTTTCTCCTAAAACTAATCAGTATCATTCCCAACCAATATCTTTCGAACAGTTTTTGATTTTTTTAAAATCGATTCGGTAGTATGAGCATAAATGTGGACAAAAAGTTTAACACTTTTTTCCAAAATTCAAAGAAACGGCACGACCGATCGTCGCGCAACGTCGCACTAACAAGCGATAGTCCTCATTGAGACACATCATATGGTTTTTAAATTTCTGAAATCGGTTCAGGCGTGTTTGAGCAAACGTCGATGAAAGGCCTAATTTTGACAAATGCCAAAAAAGCTATACTAATTTTTGCAAACTTTGACGAATTTTTAAACGAGTTGTCGTAGGGCCGTAATATTTTAGTATGTTCTAGAAGACTATGGTATCTACCTCAAAAAAATAATAAAAATAATTGTCGAAAAAAATTTTTCAACACTTTATTACAAGAAAACGGCCTGGCCGATCTTTACCAAAAACTAATCAGTATCTTTCCCAACCAATATCTTTTGATCGGTTTTTAAATTTTTAATATCGATTCAGAACTGCGGGCTAAAAAGTGGTCGAAAAAAATTTCACTTTTCTGCTATTTACAAAGAAGCGGCTTGGCTGATCGTCGCGTAAAATTGATAAACGCCAGTCCTTATTGAGATACATCGAAAGGCTTTTAATTTTTTGAAATCGGTCCAGCCGTTTTTGAGAAAACGTCGATTTACGGCAAAAAATCTGTTCATGCACACGCACACACACACATACGCATACTTTTTCCAAATTTGGTCTCATTCGATTCAGAATGGCTTGAAACGTCGAGAAAACATAAAATTAGCGAATAGGATTTTTTATGAAAACATAAACTTCTCCATCGGGAAGTTAAAAAGGATTAAATAAATGAATAAACTAGTGGTGTATGGCATCGTGCCTTAAGGCAAATTGCTGGAACTTCCCGTACCGTAACGAAATGATCGAGGAATATTAAATGTTTTCAAATAGATTAATATAAATACTGTAACGTTTTCTAATATTTATAAGAATTATATAAACTGAATTGCAGAGTTATGGTTATTTATTTAAAGTATATAAGTGAGCTTCAGAACTTCAATAAGAATTTAAATTGAAATCTGAATTATTTTCGATATACAAAAAAAAATTGTTGAAACAAAATGACATAATTTTTGCATGACATAATGGATCATTCAAATCGGATGCTTTGTTCTCTCAAAAACTCGATTTCTAGTTTTTGCACTCTTTATTCCGTATCTCCAAAGCAGCTAGATTTGCCTCTGCCAAAAAATAATCAGCACATCTCCCCATCAATAGAAATCGAATGTTTTTGAACCATTCAAATCGGTTGATCCGTGCGCCTGAAAACGTAAACGAAAAATTGTATCCATACATACACAAAGACACTCATTTTTTCTGAGGTACACCAAAATGTTCAGAAACCTTCAAAACGTGAAAAAATGTCAAAATTTTTAATTTAAATTTTTGAACGATTACAATATCTTACCGTACTGGAAGTTAATAAATAAAACTTAATCAAGCAGAGTAAAAGCGGATAAAAGATTTTATCTCATATTTCTAATAACAATTATTTAACTAATTAACAATATTTCTTACAAAATTATATAAATTGAATTGCAAAGTTCGAATTATTTATTTGAAATATATAAGAGAGCTTTAGGATTTTAGCTAGAATTAAAATTAAAATCCAAAGCATTTTTGATGTTAAAAAAAAAATTTGAAAACAAAAAATATACATACTGCCATCAACACAAACAATTTTTTTTTTGAAACATTCGAATCGGATGCTTCAAACTCTCTCGACTCTCAAAAACTGACATGCTTTGCTCTTTCAGTTCCGTATCTAATCTATCTAATCGAATGTTTTTTTAACCATATATCGGATAATCCGTACGCCCAAAGTCATCGACGGAAAATTGTCTCCACACACACACACACACATCCATTGTTTCTTAAGTATGTCAAAACGTTCAGAAATTTCTTAAACATGAAGATATGCAAAAATTTTCATTTTTGGGCCTTTACTTTAACTTACCCTACGGGATGTTAATTATAATAATATCTTTGAAAACATAAAAAAATCCTTCGTTTTTCCCAAAAACTGATCATTATCTCCATTAAAATCGTATCCACACAGAACATGCTCGCATACACATGCATAAGAAATGCTGAAATGCTCAAAAACCTTAAAACGTAAAAACATGCAAAAAAGTTTGTGAAAATTTATTTACGATTTTTAAGCAATTACCTATAAGTTATTCCCGCTGAAACGTTATAAAATATATAATGTTTAAAGAGACCTCTCAGAAAGCATCACACCCATGACCAGAATCCACGAGGGATTTTAGCGAACGGTCATCGATGATGATCAAACTCCAAATGAAGTTCGAGCACCTTTCTCACGCTCAGGGTGCGATGCTACGACTCATCTTCGAGGTCGCATCAACTCCACGTTTGAGTGAAGAGATTGTGAAGACATACTACAGAAATGATCCTGTGAAGTATGATCTTGCCCAAACGACGTTTCGACCGAGACAAGCAAAGTCCTTTCAGGTTTGTGGGGCGATTACAAGTTAACGTGACACAGGTATACGAAGCGGAGACATCTACCGTTTCATTTTCAACTCTTGTTGTTTATAGAAGAAGTGTTGAACGTATAGTTTGGCAAAATGCGTTCGATTCTTACGGTTAGAGGAATGAGTTCTATAATGAGTTTATGATAGAACTTCATAATATATTATATTTTCTAATACAGTACTCCATATCATTTATACTTGTTCACTTCCCGAAGGAGAAGTTTATGTTTTCATAAAAAAATCCGAATTGCTAATTTTATGTTTTCTCGACGTTTCAAGCCATTCTGAATCGAATGAGACCAAATTTGGAAAAAGTATGTGTGTGTGTGTTTGTGTGTGTGTGTGAACAGATTTTTTGCCGTAAATCGACGTTTTCTCAAAAACGGCTGGATCGATTTCTAAAATTTGAAAGCCATTCGATGTGTCTTGATGAGGACTAGCGTTTCTAACTTTTGTACGACGATCGGCCGAGCCGTTTCTTTGTAAATCGCAGAGAAGTTTTTCGTCCACGTTTTAGGCTGCAATTCTGAATCGATTTTGAAAATTCAAAAACTGTTCGAAACTATTGGTTGGGAATCGACCTGATTAGTTTTTGGTGTAGATCGGCCGGGCCGTTTTCTTGTAATAGAGCGTTAAAAAAATTTTTTTCGACGATTTTCATATTTTTTTTTGCGGTAGATACCATAGTCTTATAGACAATACTAAAATATTACGGTCCTGTGGCAAGTAGTTTAATTTTAAAAATTTGTCAAAGTTTGCAAAAATTAGCGTCGTTTTCTTGACGTTTGTCAAAATTAGAACTTTCATCGACGTTTGTTCAAAAACGCTTGAACCGATTGCATAAATTTAAAAGCCAATCAATGTATTTTAATGTGGATTATCTTTTCTCAGATTTTTGCAGCGATTGGCCGAGCCGTTTCTTTGTAATTTAAAAAGAAGTGTTAAACTTTTCGTCCACATTTAAGCTCATACTACCGAATCGATTTAAAAAAATAAAAAACTGTTTGAAAGATATTATTTCGGAATGATACTGATTGGCTTTAGGTGAAAATCTACCAAGCAGTTTTCTTGTAATTAACTGTTGAAAAAAAAAATTGAAACCGATTTTATGGAACTTTTTTTTGGCGATGTATATCATGGTCTTATAGAACTTACTGAAATATTACGGCCTTACGGCAAGTAGTTTCATTTAAAAAAATCATCAAAATTTGAGAAAATGAGTAGTTTGTTGACGTTTGGTAAAATTAAAATTAGACGATTTGCTTGGTATAGCGATACAGTGCTTAGTCTTAATGAGCATACTAAAACATTAACGTCCTACCGAAACTGTTTCAAATATAAAAATTGTTGATTTTTGAAAAATTGCTTTTATAAAATAATCAGAGTTAATGTGTTCGTTCGTTTTTAATTATGGGTAATAAATCCACTCGGAATACTTGTAATCACTAATAAATTAATTTTTTTTTATTGATTAAGTAGATTATTTACACATATCGGGAAGTTCATGTAACTTGCCTCAAGGCTAAATACCAAACCAACTAGTTGGCAATTGATTTTGAAAGAGTATTAAATTATACAACTAACCTGATTGGGATACGCATTTTGGCACATTTCGGTTGTCACTACAGGTAATCTCACCTCTTGCAAAGTTTGACTTGTAGCTCCTTCCAAAAGTTGATATTTACGTTTCGTATAAAAGATATCAAAGTTTCAAAGGTTTCTGAATAATTTGGCATACCTTAGAAAAATGGATATATGTGTATATATGTGTGCGTGTGTGTGTACGGATACAAATTTTTGTCGACGATTTGGAACACCAATCAACCGACTTGAATAATTCAAAAAACATTCAATTCGTATTGATAAAGAGACGTGCTGACTAGTTTAATTTTGATTTTATTGTTTTAGTTTTCTGTTATCCATGGCAAATAAGCGCTAACTCTTGTGTATACGCCAGGAAATCCAGGTTCTGCGCATCTGTATCCATAAGATACCACTCCAATTAAATAGTAGATTGTTCTTTGACCAAAATTTCCAAATATTACCTGTAATAAAAGGAAGTACTATATATAAACTATTCTTTTGTTAAGAATACTTGATATGAAAGATTAAATATTTAAAATTTAAATGTTCAAATAAATAAATTATTGAAATGCATAACATCAAGTAAAAAAAGATTTTACAGATTTTCAAATCATTTTTATTGTTAGAACGTTTTGAAGTAAAATTTCACGTCATCATCATTGAATATCAAATTTTTACAACCGCCAAGAATAACTTTTAAAATAATTTTTCAGGAATACAAGATAGCCGATGCTTACATCAACAAGTTAATGATCAACATAATACAACATTTGATTAGAAATCTTGTATCCTTTGCTTTACTTAATGACAAAAATTTATGCTTTAATTGAAATAAAAAAAATGTATTTTGTAATCGTTTTATATTATGTAAGAAATGAAATATTCTGAATAATACGTTTGGTCAAAAAAGTGGTCCACCACCAGGGGCGTAACGTGCCTTGGCGGGGCCCCATATCAAAAATGGTTTGGGGCCCCCCCTAAAGATTTTTCATAATTCAAAGGAAAAAATTAATAAATTCATTTAATAAAATTAAAAGAGCATTTATTTATCAAATTTTCAAATATACATCGAATATTATTCTTAATATTTTACAACTAACTAAAATTAAATATTTACTCTCCTTGCCTTTTTATCAGCAAACTGATTTATTAAATCATTTATAGCTGATGATGTTTTTAGTTTTTCTAATGTTTCTGCCTCTATGGACAATAGAGACATGTCTGATAGAACTTCCTGTTTTATTGATGTTCTGAGGTAATTTTTGATTAATTTTAATTTTGAAAAACTCCTTTCAGCAGTTGCGGTTGTAACTGGAAGGGCCAAGAATAAAATGCAAGCTGTTATTACATCCGGAAAACTGGATGCAATACTATTAAATTTTATTAATAATTATTCAGCGAGTTCCTTAATGGAATGAATATTTTCAATTTCCGATTTTAAGCATGCTTTTAGAGCTATCAATTGATCGCAAAGATTACCTGATAGATCTTTGCAGTATTTTGTCGTCAGTTTTCCGGAAGCAATTATTATTTTTTCATTTGAAGAAGACATGAGTTTTTCCGGTTGCAATATTCTGAACATACTATTTACTTCACAAAGGTTTTGAAACCTTTGTTTTGTTTGAGAAATTAAAATATCTAAACAGCAATAGTACACGTTTACTTTAAAATATGATTCGATCGATTCGATCGATTAGAATAACATAACCATGGTCTTAAAATCTTTATGCCTGCTTTATTAGTATATGAATAATGATAAACGGAAAAAGAACGGTTACTTTAGAGATCTTTGGGAAATGGCCCTTGTGGTTTGAATGGACCTAGTTTAAAAATTGTTTTACGTTCAAATTTCGTTAGATTATCACCAAAATTTCCTCTATCTGGAGAAAATATAATACTATCTTTAGACATCTCAGAATCATTGATCTGGTTTTCTTCTATTTTTGATACGAATGATGAACAAGTTTCCGAAGTATCTAAAAATATGATAATAATAAGTATCTAAAAATATGATAATATTAAGTATCTAAAAATATGATAAAAAAATAAGAACAAATGTTTTGACAAATTCTTGTGGTAAAGAATGTTTTCATAGATTTATATTGGCTCGTAATTTGACTTCCAAATATGTTAAGCAAATTGATTGCAATAATTTATTCGCAGAACATGTCAGTAAAATTCATAATAATGCCACTTGAATAATAAATAATACTTATTATTACGAATTACTTTAATTTATTCATATAAGCCATCTAAGTCCCAACATTTTTCATAATCATGGCAAAAATACACATTTCATTGCATAAATAGATTGAACGCAAAACATACGAAACAGACACCAAAATAGATTTTTCTGTATGTACTTCGATATCATTTCCGAATAAAAAATGAATGTTCAGATAAAATTAAAACAATCAAAAATTCGTAACTCACTAACTAATTAAAAATTCGATAAATGTATTTAGCAGTACTTACCATTGAAAATTAAATCAATAGCAGAAATTGGTGTTTGAAAAAATAAAGAAATTTTTGGCAATTTTTTTATGACTTCATCTTTTTTCTGTTTAATTTTTCGTGTCATAGCTCCGCTGGCGTTATCTCTTTTCTTTTCACTCATTGTTTTCTTTAAATCACCACTAACACTTTTCCACAAATCACCACTAAACCAAAACACTAGTGGTTTGTATTGTAATACAAAATACACCAAATGTTGTACTTCTTGTCCATTTTGGGTCAGTTGTAAAAAATATTACTTATTAAAAGAAATCCCTGCTGTTCGTTCGTCGCTTGTCAACATATTATTGTATTTTGGGTACGCATAATGCTACCCATACAGGCAACCAGGCAACCGAGCAATTTATGACCAAATTCCAAATTAAAATCGGACGCTCCGTTTTTGTAAAAACTGAATAACCGTTTTTGGCACTTTTCGTCCCGTATCTTCAGAACGGCTAGACCTGCCTTCGCCAAAAACTAATCAGCACGTCTTCCTATCAATACGAATAGAATGTTTTTTGAATTATTCAAATCGGTTGATCGGTGTTCCCAAAATCGTCGACAAAAATTTGTATCCGCACACACACACACATACATCCATTTTTTGTAAGGTATGCCAAAATGTTCAGGAACTTTGAAACGTATAGATATATGAAAATTTTCATTTGCAATTTTTTTGTCCTACGGGAAGTTAATGACTGTTCATTTTTGCATCTTGCTGAAACTTTTACTGTTCCCGAACGTTTTCTACCATTCTTGTGAACATGAATTATTCTAGTTATAAGGAACGCCAAGTCGTTGGTGTTGGTTTTGAAACGCACCAGATAATAATATTTAAAGAGACCTCTCAGAAAGCATCACACCCATGACCAAAACCCACGAGGGATTTTAGCGAACGGTCATCGATGATGATCAAACTCCAAATAAAGTTTGATTATCTTTCTCACGCTCAGGGTGCGATGCTACGACTCATCGTCGAGGTCGCATGAACTCCACGTTTGAGTGAAGAGATTGTGAAGATCTACTACAGAAATGATCCTGTGAAGTATGATCTTGCCCAAACAATTCAATTCAATTCAAAGACTATATATTTCAATATATAAAAGTATGTACATTGCATATTATAACATGGGTTTATTACCCGTAGGTATTGTATCCTTCATTGGATTTGGTTTTTCAAACAATAATTAAAGTATATGTAAAACTTTTTGACAAATCGTGTGGCAAAAAAGAGGAAAGAAACTTTTTCCCCCAAAAAAACCACAAAGCAATATTTATAATAATAGTTAATTATACAATTAAAAAGAAAAACAAAAATAAAAGATTTATTCTCATCCAAGTATCAATTACCGCTATGGGTCGATCAGTATATATTTTGGCATGGCGTGATTGCCATACCAAATATCGTCTCTTGTGTATTGGCCGAGGCCCGCGATGTTAACATTAGGATGATCCCCACATTTTAGATAAAAATTCTCAGTGAGCTTTTTTATAAAGTCTAGTATGGTTGGTAAGTCAGTCTGTTTGTGTATGTATTTTGAAGAGTAGTAATGTCTAGTCAGTGGGTTCCTTATTTTGTTGAGTACGAGTCGTAGTGTCTTATTTTGTAATGTCTGTAGTTTTCGTAAGTTAGTCTTAGTCGTCGCGTTCCATGCCGGAGCGGCGTATGTCAGTATCGGTCTTATTAGTGTCAAGTAAAGTGTTCGCTTGTTCTTCACGCTTAGCGGGCTGTTCTGGTTCAAGAGAGGTCTCAGTAGATTCAACATCCCGTAAGCCTGTCCAATTTTTGTATTAATATGTTTTGTGAAGCTGAGTCTATGGTCCAGGGTCACACCAAGATATTTGACATCCTTCGACCACTCAACTTCACAGTCCAATACTTTAATTTTGTCCAAGTCAGTCAGTCTAGTCATGGCATTTTGGCTCTTTGTAAATAAAATTGCCTCCGTCTTTTGCGGATTGATTTTAATCTGCCATTTGTCAGTATATTTCATCAGCTTGTCTATGTGTGTCTGTATCTTTGTAGTCAGTAGCGTCGGTGATCGTGATGATTTGTATATGGCAGTGTCGTCAGCAAACGTCAGTAACGTTGTGTCGGCGTCAGTGGGTATGTCGTGAATGTAGACGTTAAACAAGGATGGTCCCAGGATCGAGCCCTGCGGTACTCCCGCCGTCACTTGTTTAACCGTCGAAAGTCCGTTGTCTACTTGTACAGTGAAGTTACGGTCTGAAAGGTATGAGTGTAAAGTTCTCGTTATGTACGGTGGAAAGTTGAGTTGGATAAGTTTATGTACAAGTCCGTCCATCCAGATGGTGTCAAATGCCTTCTCAAAGTCGAGTAACACCAATCCGGTATGGTTTCGTCTGTTGAAGTTGAGTACTGTATTTTCTATGAGTTTTGTCAGTGGGTGTAGTGTAGAGTGTCGTTCTTTGAATCCGTATTGTGTGTCAGGTATAATTTTGTTGTGTCTTATGTGTTTGTTAAGTCTTTTGAGTAGTACCTTTTCGGCTACCTTACTCATTGTGTTGAGGAGGCTGATCGGTCTGTAGTTCTGTGGTATGTCTGGCTGTTTCCTTGGCTTCACTATTGGAAATATGATGGAGGTTTTCCAAGAAGCGGGAAAGCAGCCTTTTGTCATTAGTCTATTTATTATGCGCGTAAGTAAAATGTAGGCGTTCGTCGGCAGTTGTTTAAGTATTATGTTTTGTAGTCCGTCCGGTCCTGGTGCTTTTCTGTTCGGTAATTTTTTAACTATTGTCTTTATTTCGGAAACTGTGGCAGGGTCTATTCGTAAGTCTTTGTCCCTGTGGAGGTCAGTGAAGTCTTGAATTGTCTCGTGTACGTCTTGTTTCAGGTCTGCGTTTGACATATTGGCATTTTGTTTATGTATGTTTTCAAAGTTTTTTGCCAATATTTCCGCCTTGTCTGCTGGTGTCGTTGCGTAATTATTGTCAGTTAATTTGAGTGGAGGTATGGATGTTGGTTTTTGCGTCAGTCTTTTTGCTGTCTGCCAAATTGTGTGTGGGTCAGTATTTATGTTCTCGAGTCTTTTGGTCCAAGTGCTGTTTCGGTGGTCACGTATTTCGTTGGAAATAATTTTTGTCAGTCTGTTAACATGTTCCTTGAGTAGTCTGTCACCGGTACGTTGCCACAGTTTCTTTGTATGATTTTTAAGTTGTATTTTCAATAAAATATGTTCTGGCAAGTCGTTGGCTGGTGTTGTTCTTGAGTCTAGTGTCGGTATAGTCTGTTGTACGGCGTCTGTGATTGTCAGTGTAAGGTGTGTTACAGCCTCCTCAATGTCAGTGTTGGTATCGATTGGCATAGTGTGTCGTGTGTTGTCTGTGATGATGTCTCTGAAAATTGGCCAGTTGGCTCTGGTGTAATCTAAAAATTTGCGTTTGGGAGTCTGGTCGACGTCTAGTCTGTCTGAAATGGTCATGAAAACTGGATTATGGTCGGAGTTGAAAAGTGTTCTTGTTATGGGTTCGGATGTTACGTGTAGATTTTTTGTCAATGCCAAATCGATCGTACTGTGGTGGTGCGTCTGTACGGTGGCGTATCTGGTCGGCGTGTCAGGATAATGTAGTTGTGCGTCTGTGGTGTTGTGTTCGGTCAGGTATTCGTAAAGTCTGTTTCCGTTCGCGTTGTTGAAGTTACAGTTCCAAGATGTGTGTTGTGCGTTAAAGTCTCCTGCCATAAGTACAAATCTGTTCGAGTCCAGTAGTCTTTGTAAGTCCGTATGTTCTAGTCTGCTTGCCGGGATGTAAATCGATATTATGGTTACTTTTTGACCTCTCTTGTATACATTAATAGCTGTTATTTCAGAACTGCCCGCTGTCAGGTTTGGCACTTGCTCGTGTCTGATGTTAGACTTAATCAAAATCGCAGTGCCGCCCCATCCGCGTGCGTCCGTCTGTCTGTCGTTTCTGTAAACTTTGTAATTGTTCATATAGAGTCTGTCCGTAGGTTTGAAGTGTGTCTCGTTAATCAGTACTATGTCCAGATCGTATTTTGTTATCGTCTGTCTCAGTTCGTCAATGTTGTTTTTAAGTCCATTAGAATTGAAATGCATTATTTGTAAGTCTTGCGATTGGTTTATTGTGATGATGTAAGAAAGTTCAAAATTGTTGTGTATTTGTCGTTATAAGTCATGTTTGTGTTTAGTGTTTTTGTCAGTTTGTATAGCTCACTGAAAATTTGCTTTACCTGGGGATCCGCAAATAGCTTCCTGATCTCGCCCATAGCAGTAAAGAGTCCTTCCGGAGTGTTGAGATCTGGATCTGGCTGGTTGGTTGTAAACTCGACCATTGATGGTGTTGGCCGGATCGGTGCTGGTCTTGGTGATGGTGAAGGCCAGGCCGGTGATAGTGTGGACTGCAGCGGAGGTCGGTATGATGTCCGTGGGACAGAGAGTTGAGGATAATCAGGTTTGAAGTTAGGGCCGGTGTTTGTCGGATTTAGAGCTGACGAGAAACTTCTTGTCAGTGGCATTGGTGTTGGAGCTGGCGCATATACTTTTCTTCTCTTAAGAGTATCGTTTTCCTTCTTCTCAATGAAATTAAGGAGTGCGGAGCACTGAGAATAGTTCGCCGGGTGTTCTTTCTTACAATTGACACACATCGGTGCCTCGGTTAGTAGTTTCTTGCACGCACCTGGCGCGTGCATCTCGAGGCACTTTATACACCTGTACTTCATATCGCAGGTGTACGATGTGTGTCCAAAATTCAAACAGTTGTGACACTGTAGAGCCCTATTTTGTGACCTGTATGTCTCCCAAGAGAAGATGTGCCCTCCAATGTTACTAATTTGCTTCAGCTCCGACATGTCTTGATCTTTCTCCAGAGAGACAATGTATATGGGCAGCTTATGTTGGCTGCCATCCGATAACTTTCGTTTGATCTGTATCACTTGTCTGACTTTAACTCCTTTCAATAAGAGGTCTTCGCAAACTTCAGCTTCGGGTATCGAAGGATGAAGTCCAGTCATTGTAATTTTCTTCGGCAAATCTTTTCTCATCGAGTATGTGTAGAATTGGTAATGGCATTCTCTCAATACCTTTTTAACTTGCTCGTGTTCCTGGATTGTATCTGTAAAAATTTTGTGTAATTGCGTGTTGAAAAACTGATATCTAAATTGGATCTTAGTTATGTCTCTGATGTACTTTATTGTTTTCAATTCTAAGTTTGCCTTGATGATGATGGGTGGTATTTTCTCAGGTGTTTTGCTTAACTTGTTCGGTGATTCTCGATTGCCAGACTCGGATGGCTGCTGTCCAACATTTCCCTCTGGTTCCTTCTTCTTAGCTCTCTTTCTCCGTGACACTTTTCTATATTCGTTCAACTCCCTGTCTGTATCCATGTCCGATCGGTCCGATAGTGCATTGAATTTGTTTTTGAGGGCACCGCTGGTCTGTACCTCCATGCTCATTTTGATCTTCTTCCCAGGCTTCTGCCTGGGAATATCCTTGGGCTCTTCAATATACTCGGCACTGATTTTAAGAAAATAAATCAAAAGTACTTAAAACAAATAAATTTAGAAAAATCACTTTCTAAAATGCGCTTATCCTCTAACCATTACCAACACCGACCCAGTGTTTGGAAAGAGGAGTCAGCAAAAGGCACGTTCACCTTTAAAATTTAGAACACTGAACAAGGTGTATATTACCTTGTAAGTATTAAGCCCGGTGCCTTTAAAAAGGCAAGATTTAGAATCAATTCCGGACTTATTACTTATTTCACAAAATCTATTGACACTTCACTGAAAAACCGATCTTGCCCAAACGACGTTTGGACCGAAACAAGCAAAATCCTTTCAGGTTTGTGCGACGATTACAGGTTAACGTGACGCAGGTATACGATGCGGTGACATCTAACATCTAACATTTCATTTTCAAGTTTTGCTTATAGAAGCAGAGTTGGGCGTAAATACAACTTCATAATATGTATATTATTTTTTTTATTTTTTTTTTTTTTTTTTTTTTTTTTTTTTAATTCAGTATTTGTCATATTTTCTAAAATTTTATTTTTACCTAGCTAATACAGATAGCAGTCACATGAAGCATAAAACTAATTAGTCATGCAAGATAAATTGATGAAACTTCCCGTAGCAAAAATTAAAGTTAAAAAAAAAAAAAAAAAAAAAAAAAAAAAAAAAATAGGTGTTGAAGAATTTTGAAATTTTTGAAAAAATTGATTTTTTCCAAAAATCATATCTTTAACTTCCCGAAGGAGGAGTTTATGTTTTCATAAAAAAATCTGATTAGGTTATTTTATGTTTTTCGACGTTTCAAGACATTTGAAACTAAATTTGGGTAAAGTATGCGGTTAAAAAAATGAGACAATTCCTTGAAAATACTATAGATTATTTTAATGTTATTTGTTCCGCTGCCGACAAGTTATTTTACATAGTTTTTCATGAACATAAAAATGGCGAATTTGTGTGAGTTGGTGGATGAAAATATCATTACCAACAAAACTAATAATAATGGCACGACATTTGAATTAAAAAGTACATGCTACATAACATTTAATATCACATCATATCACTACATATGAAATGTGACAAAACAATTTTGTCCAGTATGTGTGTGCGTGAAAAGACTTTTTACCTTAAATCGACGTTTTCTCAAAAAAAGCTGGATCGATTTCAAAAATTTAAAAGCCATACGAGATACGATATGTCTATCGTAGAAGACTATCAAGACTATCAGTTTGTTTGTAAATCGCAGAAGGATGAAAAAATTTCGTTACACGTTTTAGACCGCAATCCTGAATCAATTTTAAAAATTCAAAACTTGATTAGTTTTTGGTAAAAATTCGGTGCCACAATTTCTTGTAGTTAACTGTTGAAAAAAATGTTATCGATGATTTTCATGAACTTTTTTCGCGATAGATATCATGGTCTTCTAGATCATACTAAAATATTGCGGCCCTATAGCAAGTTGTTCAATATTAAAAATTTGTCAAAGTTTTAAATATTAGTAGCGTTTTTTGGCGTTTATCAAAATTAGCTTTTCATCGACGTTTGTTCGAAAACACCTGAATCGACTTCAAAAATTTAAAAGCCATTTGATGTATCTCGATGATGACTATCGTTTCTCAGTTGTGTGCGACGATCGGCCGAGCCGTTTCTTTGTAATTTGCTAAAAGGTGTAAAACTTTTCCGTCCGCGTTTTAGCTCCCAATCCAGAATCAATTTTAAAAAATCAAAAATTGTTTGAAATATTGAGTTGGGAATGATAGTGAATGAAAGAGGAAGAACTATCAATTATTAGTTTTTAGAGTTTCTTTGGAATTAGGAAAAGTACAATGTTTTTATTCGTCTTTTTTTAAATTAATAATACAATAGATATTTTACTATATATTCTTCATATTATTAATATTTATTTAATGTCTATTTCATTGTTTTAGTTTTTCTATTATCCATGGCAAATAAGCGCTAACTCTTGTGTACACGCCTGAAAATCCAGGTTCAGCGCATCTGTATCCATAAGATACTACTCCGATCAAATAATAGATTGTTCTTTGTCCAAAATTTCCAAATATTACCTGTAATAAAAGGAAGTACTATATATAAACTATCATTTGTTAAGAATACTTGATATATAAGATGATATATTTAAAATTTAAATGTTGAAATAAATAAACTGTTGTATGGCATAACATCAAGTAAAAAAGAGATTTTACAGATTTTCAAATCATTTGGGTTGTGAGCTGGCACTCAAGATCATACTTCACAGGATAGAAGAACTCGTAGTGGATATTCTGAAGTATACGACCCGGAAGTGCAAGAGTGTAGTGAAATTTAAAGTTATTAGAAGCTAGTTTATTTTGAAGAATATTTCTTAAGTATTATTACAAGAAGATAAAGAAAATCTATAGTCAGGTGGGTGTCCCCAACACAGAGTTTCCTAGGCATAAGCCTAGGAAATCTATCAAAAGGCTTGAAATCAAAAGTAACAAACAAACAATGGTACGAAGTATAAAGAATAAAAAAGAAAACAGGTACCAGTCACTTACTGACCGAAGTGATATGGATACCGACCTCGAACTTGAAGAATTTACAAAGGTTAAGTCAAGAAGGCGTGGCCAAAAGCAAGAAACAATGGAAATCATACAAGGGAATAATGACACGAAACCTATAGAAGTAAAGGTACCACCGATAATAGTAAAACATAACTTAGATCTCAGGGCCATAAACTACATCCGAGATGTTACGAAAGTTAATTTTACCATACAATATATTAAAACGCATACCCATAAAATATATACTAAGACACTAGTAGATCATAACAAGATAAAGAGTACATTAAGAGATTGCAGTTACCAATTTTATACGTATTCCACTGGAGAAACAACAAAGAAAATCACACTAACAGGCTTACATCCAGCAATTACTGAATTAGAGGTATTTGAATTACTGAGTGTACGACGTATTCTTGTGCAAAAGGTCATACAATTAAAGAAAACCTATTCTGATGAACAAAAACATAATATACCAATTTATATAATTATGCTTGACAAATCGCAAGACATGTCAAAAGTAAAAGAAATAACGAGCTTAAATAGTCACATTATTAAATGGAAAATGTATAAGCCAAATTTCAAAATCCTACAATGTCATAAATGTTTAAGTTTTGGACATACGTCTTACTCGTGTGATATGAAATATAGATGCATTAAATGCACAAAAGCACATTCTCCTGGCTGCTACCAAAAATTATCAGAAGAAAAGCCCCAGTGCGTTAACTGTAAAGACTATCACCCAGCAAACTATTCAAAGTGTACATCCTTACTGAATTACAAGGCTAAAAAACAACAGATTCATGCAGCCATTGAACCTAAACCTATGACAAGAAGCTATTCTGAAACGCTGAAGCCGAGAGATGCCAGACACACTGTCCAGATGGAACTATCAAAATTCCAAGCTCTTCCTGAACAAAGAAGTATACCATCAACTTCATCGAATCAAGATCCTGATTTTAACTCCACCGAGGGCATTTTTGCTGCAATAAGACAAATCAAGTTGCTTTTTTCAGATCCTGAGGTAATAAAAATTTTCAGGGAACTTTATGCACTTACAAAGACTATAAATACTAACATGACATACAATGAAAAATATACTACAATTTTAAACTTTCTTACTAAATGCCCATAATTGACAAGTATGGTATAAAAATAATGTTTTTCAATTCAAATGGAATAAAAAATAACATTGATAAACTCAGACAAACGATCGTTACAATGGACTTAGACATCGTATTAATAAATGAGACGCACTTAAAACCCACTGACAAATTATACATGAACGACTACAAAATATACCGGAATGACAGAAACATGACAGGATGGGGTGGTACAGCAATATTTATAAAAGCTTGTATCAGACATGAAGAACTACCGTTATTATCTGTAAAACACTCTGAAATTACTGCTATAAATGTGTTCAATAGAGGACGTGAAATAACTATTGTCTCCATATATGTTCCTTCTGCAAAACTATTGCATGCAGACTTACATAAAATATTTAACTTAAATCCAAGAGTTATTGTAGCTGGTGATTTTAATGCGCAACACATAATGTGGAATTGTAAATATGATAACACAAACGGACTCAAACTATTTAAGTACTTAAACTAAAACCATTCAACTACATTATCCTCAGACTCCAACTAGATTTCGTGCGATACCAAACCAAGACCATAGTACAATAGATTTAGCCCTTACAAAAAATCTATCTATTCTTTCTGAACCTATAACCAAATCTTTATTTAACTCAGATCATAATCCAGTCTTTATAAGTATCTCAAACCCACTTGACGACAATCTTCAATCCTACAAAAATGTTTTAGATTATAATAAAGCCAATTGGCTGCTCTATACGAAAATAATAAATGATAATATATGTCACACCAGACAAATTGACAACAATGATAGTATAGATCAAGCTGTAGAACACCTAACAACTACTATTACTGATGCCATAAGTAAAACCATTCCATTGCGAAAGTCCACTTCAACACAAACAATTAGTTTACCTTTGGAAATTATATCCAAAATTAAATTAAAAAATCAAATTAAAAAGTTGTGGCAAAAATCAGGTGCCACGTTCCTCAAAGAACATTTAAACAGGCTTACTAGAATAATTACTGAGGACATTAGGGTTTATCGTAATAAAATATGGGCTGATAAACTAACAAATATTAACTATTATCCAAATAAAATTTGGTACACTGCAAAAAGACGGACCCAAACTTTTGCTCCCATACCATATTTACATGCAAATTCCAATAACTTTGCAACAACGCCCGAACAAAAGGCCGAAATTTTAGCATCTAACTTCGAATTAGCACATCAGTACAATCTTTCTATTACTCAAAATGCTTTTGAACAGACTGTTAGTTCCAGTGTAAGACAATATATAAACAATACTTATAACAAAAATCACAAAATAGACATAGTAACTGTTGCGGAAGTTAGAAATATTATTAAGAAACTGTCTAATAAGAAAGCTCCAGGACCAGATGGTATACAGAACTTAGCAATTAAACAGTTACCTATTAAAGCTATTATTCTACTTACACGAATAACAAATAAAATTTTTAAAAATGGATACTTTCCTGTGTCATGGAAATGTTCTAATGTGGTACCAATATTAAAGCCAGGAAAACAACCAAATCTACCACAAAGCTACAGACCTATAAGTCTATTAAATACAATAAGCAAAGTAGTTGAAAAATTGCTGCTTGTTTGATTTAATAAATTTATAAGTGTTAATAATATCATACCAGAAACGCAATATGGTTTCAAACATGGGCATTCAGTTCTGCATCCACTAGCACAGCTAGTTGAAAATACTGTACTAAATTTTAACAAAAAGACACACACTGGTCTTGTACTAATAGATTTTGAAAAAGCTTTCGATACAATTTGGACAGATGGACTGTTGTATAAATTAATAAATTTACAATTTCCACATTACATAACAAAAGTCATCGTTTCATATCTTAAAGATCGTACATTTCAGGTTCAAGTAAATAATAATCTTTCAAATCCTAAACGTATAGTAGGTGGAGTGCCTCAGGAATCCTTGCTAGGACCAACATTGTTTAACACATATATATATATATATGATATCCCTACTGACAGCAAAACAAATACATTAACATTTGCGGACGATACTGCTGTGTTCACATCATCAAAATCAGTAGCGGTGATAGCTAACAAGCTACAAAATCACATAGATAATATAGCAAAATATGCAGAAAAATGGCACATAAAAGTAAATCCCATAAAAACGGAAGCAATAATTTTTTGGAAAGGAAATAAGTTGAAAGAAAAGCCTATAGAAATAAAAATTTCAGGACAAAAAATTAAATGGACAGATGAAGTTAAGTACCTAGGAGTAACGCTTGATAGGAAACTTAACTTTAATGCACATATAAAAAATAAATTGGCGCAAACATATGGGCTTCTAAATCTTTTAAGACCGTTATTGAACACAAAGAGTGTATTAAATATGCGTAATAAGATATTAGAATATATCTAACGCTGATCAGGCCATGTCTGATGTATGCTGTCCCAATATGGAACATGACATCGAGGACAAATATTAAAAAACTACAAATTTTACAAAACAAATCACTGAGACTAATACTGAACCTGATACGTGACCCAACTACCGGACACTATTACTCAACAAAGCTCTTACACGAACAAGCAGACATACCGACTGTGATTAACCACATTAAGAAAATGACGGAAAACTTCTACGAAAAATGCAAAGACCATACCAATAATAATATTAGAACCCTCGGACAGTACACGCCTGATATCATATGGTACGGCAAATATCCAATGCCAAACTACATTCTGGACAACACAAATAAGAGTATCTAATAATTTAAAGAATGTAAATTAAATATATATTTAAAGATTGTGATTTTTTTTTTTGAAGAATGTTTGAACTTTCTTTTTTTTTCGATCACAAACCATTATTTTATTTTTAAACAAAATGTATAATTTAAAGTGGATAGTTCGTAGTATTAGATAAGAGTAAAATACTTTTAGTAGTAAACTCATAAATCATGGTTATTGTATATTATATTGTAATATATTGTAATAAAACAGAAATAAAAACTAAAACTAAAAAATTTTCAAATCATTTTTATTGTTAGAACGTTTTGCAGTAAAATCCCACGTCATCATCATTGAATTTAAATTTTTACAGCTGCCAAGAATAACTTTTAAAATAATTTTTCAAGAATACAAGATAGCCGATGCTTACATCAACAAGTTAATGATCAACATAATTCAACATTTGATTAGAAATCTTGTATCCTTTGCATTACTTAATGACAAAAATTTTTAAAATCGTTTTATATTATGCAAGAAATAAAATATTCTGAAAAATACCTTTGGACAAAAAAGTGGTCCACCACTATCTCCAGAGCGAGCGTCAATACCTCCTTGTTTGTAACCAGCGCATATCACTCTCTCATCTATTATCTAAAATGCATAATAATAGAAGATGTTATCAAAACTATATCAAAAAATATAATAGGAGAGGACACTGATATATTGTTATATTTTGCTGTGGTACCAATTATATGGTATCGGTAAAATATGTAAATCATTTAATATTTCTTCTCCTAACTCAAATCAAAACTTTCTATTTTAACTTCCCTTAGGGCAAGTTATAGTAATCGCAAAAAAATCGAAAATGACATTTTTTATATATCTTTACGTTTCAAAGGTTTCTGAACATATTGGCATACCTTAGAAAAAAATGAATGTATGCGTATGCGTATGTGTATATGTGTGCCTGTGTGTGTGTGCGGTTCAACCGATTTCAATTATTCATAAAGCAATCGATTCATATTAATAAGGAGACGAGCTGATTAGGTTTTGGCACAGGCTGGTCTAGAAGATACGGGCCAAAAAGTGCCAAAAACGGTAACTCGGTTTTTAAAAGAACGGAGCGATTCGATTTTAATAATTCAAAAAACATTTTATTTGTAATAACAAGATAAAGAATTGATTAAATTTTTGTGAAGGTAGATCTAGCGGTTTCGGAGATCTAGTAAAAAAAGTAAATTGCCATTTGGCGGTCCAAAATGATCATTAGACATATGCACATCAAACTATTAAATAATATATGAAGATTTTAATCATGTGTATCAATTTTGTTTACATTTCTATGGGTGACGTAACATCGTTTGTCCGTTAGACGGCGACGCGGCGCTTACGCGCTTCAATAGTGCAACCCTATGCTGCTAAAGCAGTGCGATTACTTTGAAAAAAAGTTCAAAATTTCCAGAATATTTCTATATAAAAGTTTTTATAATTTTTTCAAAAAAGTCATTTTTTTAAAAAAAAATTAAAATTTCTCAAAAATCTAATTTTTCCAAAGTTTAAATTTTTTTTTTTTTTTGATACGGGAAGTTCCAGAAATTTGCCTTAAGGCACGATGCCTTAAACCACTAGTTTAAAACATGTTTAGAAATTATTTATTTGCGATTTTTTATAGTTTTTTGATCAGCAATCAGAACTTGACAATGCTAAGAACTGTTGCAATGAATATGAATGTTAACATTAACAATGTCGCTTTTGTTTTTGAGCAAAACGGTTGTCATATATCTATACGATATTTTTATAATTAGAGTTTCTCTAATAGAGATGCAACTGTGAAGAATAATTTCTACTTAGAAACATATTTCCAATTATATTTTCAAGCACAAACCAATAAATGAACTGCATTATTTCAGGCTTCCTTCTGGTTGAAAAATCAAAATTATTACTACATAAAAACCTAATTATTGGCAATTGATTTTGAAAGAGTATTAAATTATACAACTAACCTGATTGGGAAAACCAGCATACGCATTTTGGCACATTTCGGTTGTCACTACAGGTAATCTCACATCTTGCAAAGTTGGACTTGTTGCTCCTTCTAAAAGTTGATATTTACGTTTCGTATAAAAGATATCAAAGTTTCAAAGGTTTCTGAATAATTTGGCATACCTTAGAAAAAATGGATATATGTGTATATATCTGTGCGTGTGTGTGTGCGGGTACAAATTTTTGTCGACGATTTCGGGAACACCAGTCAACCGACTTGAATAATTCAAAAAACATTCGATTCGTATTGATAAGGAGACGTGCTGACTAGTTTGTGGCGAAGGCAGGTCTAGCCGTTCCAAAAATACGGGGCAAAAAATACGGCAACTCAGTTTTTAAGAGAACGGAGCGTCCGATTTTAATAATTCAAAAAACATTTAACTTGTATTAAAAAGATCAAGATCTGATTAAATTTTTGGGAAGTCAGGTCCAGCGGTTATAGACGCTCAATAAAAATAAGTTAAAATATGTATTTTTGCGGTCAAAAATATTTATTGGACATATGTACATCAAATTATCAGAGATTTTAATAATGTGTACACATTTTGTCCAAATTTTTTTGGGTTTCGTACCAAGATTTTTAAATAAGGTACAGAAAGTTCCAGTAATTTGCCTTAAAGCACGATGCCAAGCACCCCACTTATAAAATATATGATAACTTTATGCACATATGCACAATAAACATTTTTTTAACTTGTTTTTATTGAGAGTCCATAACCGCTAGACCTGCCTGCCTGCCTAAATAACTGCACATTATTTATCTCGCTGAAACTTTTACTGTCGAACAGATCGAGACTCGAAAAAGTATCGGTCTTATATTGCGTCTTTTCTAAACAAAGCGCAAATTTGTCAGAGGCTTGCTCCGCTTCCGACGCTAAATTATAAGGTGAACGTGCCTTTTGCTACTTTCATTCCAAATTCTGGGTCGGAATTGGTAATGGATTGAAAGTTAGCACATTTGAAAGTGTTATTCAAAATTTTCTAAAAAACCAGTACAGTATTTTATATTTTAATAAATTCAGTGGACATCGTAAAAAAATCGCCAGAATTCCCGGGCGGGAGCCTCGGGAAATGTCGCAAGACATGATGGACGTCTTGACGAGCACCGTCCTAAAAAACAAGTACCAGGCATTATCGGACCGGAGTGAAATGGACACGGATCGAGAGATAGACGAGTACCGGACAGTCAAACGCAAGAAGCGGTTGAGGCAAAACAACGCAGACAATGTGATAGGAAACCAGACTGTTAACACTCTGAAGCCATCTACATCGAAAACGGGGAATTTAGCACCCAAGAACACCACCGTAACAGATCCAAAGATTCCACCTATCATCGTCAAAGGCCAGCTGGATTTAAAAGTGATCAAATATATCAAAGATACGACGAAAATAATATTCAGGACCCAATATTTAAAGCCACAATTGCACAAAATATATGCCGATACGATTGCAGAACATGAAAAACTGAAAACCATACTAAGGGATTGTGATTTCCAATTTTACACCTATACTATGCAGCATGACATCCCTAAGAAAATCACTATAACTGGCCTAAATCCAGATATTACTGAAACGGTGGTTCTTGATGAGCTGAAAGCCAAGGGCATTAAGGTGAAGCAGGTGGTCCAAATTAAGAAGAAGGAATCGGACGGCAGTCAACGCAAACTCCCTATATATATTGTCCTTCTAGATAAGGAACAAGAGATGGCCAAACTGAAGGAAATAAACAATATAGAAGGACATATATTTAAATGGGAAAGCTACAGGCCACTAAACAAGACCATCCAGTGCCACAAGTGCCTAAACTTCGGCCATACCTCGTACACGTGCGACATGCGGTATAGATGCATAAAATGCACGAATGTGCACCCACCGGGAGTGTGCACGAAGCCACCAACCGAGGATCCGAAATGCGTGAACTGCCAAGAAAACCACCCGGCTAACTATTCTAAATGCCCAGCTCTAATCAACTATAGAGCAAAAAGAGACAAAGATGCGCTTAAGAGAAATCCAGCATACAAGCCAGCGCCAACACCTGCGCCGCTGACGAGGAGCTTCTCGTCAGCTTTAAAACCCACCAACGATGGCCATAACAACAGATCTGCGTTTCCTGAACTCCCGGTACCATCATCACCACGAACACCGCCGGCCTCCCAGTATCCATCGCCGAAGATCCAGCCAGCACCAGAACCGATCCGGCCAGCATCCTCACGAATCCGGCCTACCACCAGCCAGTCCGATCCAGACCTGAGTACACCAGAGGGACTATTTACTGTTATGGGTGAGATCAGGAAGTTATTCGCGGATCCCGAGGTAAGACAAATTTTCAGTGAGCTTTATAAACTGACAAAGACATTGAACACAAATATGACTTACAATGACAAATACACAACCATACTTAACTTTTTAACGGCATGCCCATAAATCACGCACGCGACATACACATAATGTACTTCAACTCCAACGGACTCAAAAACAACGTAGACGAACTGAAACAGACCATAACAAAATATGACTTGGACATTGTACTAATTAACGAGACACACCTGAAACCTACGGACAGACTTTACATCAGCAACTATAAAGTATACAGGAACGACAGACCGACAAACTCACGCGGATGGGGAGGCACTGCAATATTGATCAAGTCTAATATCAGACACGAGCAAGTGCCAAACCTGACAGCGGGCTGTTCTGAAATAACAACTATTAATGTATACAAAAGAGGTCAAAAAGTGACTATAATATCGATTTACATCCCGGCAAGCGGACTGCAACTGACGGACCTACAAAACCTACTTGACTCAAACACACACGTCTTAATGGCAGGAGACTTCAACGCGCAACATACATCTTGGAACTGCAACTACAACAACGCGAACGGAATCCGACTCTACGAATATCTGACGGAACACAACACCACGGACGCACAACTACACTATCCTGACACACCGACCAGATATGCCACCGTACAGACACACCATCACAGCACAATCGATCTGGCTTTGACAAAAAACATTCACATAACATCCGAACCCATAACTAGAACACTATTCAACTCTGACCATAACCCTGTTTTTATGACCATCTCTGACAGACTCGACGTCGACCGTACTCCAGAACGCAACATTTTAGATTATTCGAGAGCCAACTGGCCACTTTTTAGAGAAATTATTACAGACAATATACGACACACGATACCCATAGAGACCAATACAGACATAGAGGAGGCTGTGACACATCTGACACGGACGATCACGGACACCATCCAACACACAATACCGCTGCGACACGCAAATACATCCACATTTGACACGCTTCCTCAACAAATATTAGTAAAAATTAAATTAAAGAACAATATAAAGAAACTGTGGCAACGTACTGGTGACAGACTACTAAAGGAACACGTAAACAGACTGACAAAAATTATTCATAATGAGATACGTGAGCACCGGAATGACACTTGGACTAAAAAACTAGAAACCATCAACACTGACCCGCACAAAGTTTGGCAAACAGCCAAAAAGCTGACGAGGAAAACAACACCTATCCCGCCACTCAAACTACCTGACAACAACTACGCCACGACACCAGCAGACAAAGCAGAAATTTTAGCAACACACTTTGAAAACATACACAGACAAAACGCCGACATGTCCAACGCAGACTTAAGACGAGACGTACGCAATTCTATTCAAAATTTTACTGAACAATTTAACGACAAAGACCTACGAATAGACCCTGCCACAGTTTCAGAAATAAAGTTGACAATCAGAAAACTACCGAACAGGAAAGCACCCGGACCGGACGGACTACAAAATATAATACTGAAACAACTACCAACGAACGCATACATACTAATCACACGACTGGTTAACCGTATAATGGCCAAAGGCCACTTTCCTGCTTCATGGAAAACATCGACCATATTTCCTATCCTGAAGCCGAGGAAACAGCCAGACTCTCCGCAAAATTACAGACCAATCAGCCTCCTCAATACAATGAGCAAAGTAACTGAAAAGGTACTGCTCAAACGCATCAACAGACACATCAGACGAAACAAGATTATACCAGACACACAGTACGGCTTTAAGGAACAGCACTCTACGTTACATCCACTGACACAACTAATAGAAAACACTGTACTCAACTTCAATAGACGAAACCATACCGGATTGGTGTTGCTCGATTTCGAGAAGGCTTTTGACACCATCTGGATGGACGGACTGATACACAAATTCATAACCCTTAACTTTCCACCATACATCACAAAACTACTCCATTCTTACCTCGCAGACCGTAATTTCACAGTTCAAGTAGACAACACACCCTCGACGATTAAACAAGTGACGGCGGGAGTACCGCAGGGCTCGATCCTGGGACCGTCCTTGTTTAACGTCTACATCCACGACATGCCCACTGACGCCGACACAACACTGTTGACATTTGCTGACGACACTGCCATTTACAGATCATCACGTTCACCTACGCTACTGACTACAAAAATACAGAGACATATAGACGCCCTGACTGATTACACGGAAAAATGGCAAATTAAAATCAATCCTTCTAAAACAGAAGCAATTTTCTTTACAAAAAGCCGTTGGTCCATTACACTTACTGACTTGACGAAACTAAAGGTAATGGGCCATGAAGCTGAGTGGTCCAAGGAAGTCAAATACCTTGGCGTAACCTTGGACTATAGACTCAGCTTCACAAAACATACGAATACAAAAATTGGACAGGCTTACGGGATGATGAATCTACTGAGACCTCTTTTGAACCACAACAGCCCGCTAAGCGTGAAGAACAAGCGGACACTTTACTTGACACTGATAAGACCATTACTGACATACGCCGCTCCGGCATGGAACGCGACAACCAAGACCAACAGACGGAGACTACAAATAGCACAGAACAAAGCACTGCGACTGGTACTAGACAAATCAAGGAACCCACTGACGAGACACTACTACCCAACGAAATATTTACACGAACAGACGGACATACCGACCATACTCGAACACATAAAAAAGCTCACCGAGAATTTTTACCGAAAGTGTAGGGATCACGATAATAGTACCATCCGCGCGTTAGGCCAGTACACATCAGAAATGATCTGGTACGGGAACTAAGCCATGCCTAACTACCTGATCGAGCCCGCAGTGAATACATAAGCCATAAAACAATGAATAAAGGATTTTTTTTTAGGTGACAAAAATCGTCTCCTTTTTTTGTCCTTGCGAAATAATGAATAAAATATTGTACAAATACAAATATATAGACAATATTGTAAAACCACAAACTTTTGGGTAAAATACCCCCAGGGTAGACAAACCCACATATAATTCACTGTATTTTACACTGTATATATTGAATAAATTTTTATTTCTGTCTGTCTGTCTGTCTGTCTGTCGAACAGGACTTCTTTTATTGTGTATTTTTATTTAAGAGAAAAGACAAAAATCGAAAAAATGTTGGCGGCGTTTTTGGAAAGAACAAGATAATAATATTTAAAGAAACCTCTCAGAAAGCATCACACCCAGACCAGAATCCACGAGGGATTTTGGCGAACGGTCATCGATGATGATCAAACTCCAAATGAAGTTCGATCACCTTTCTCACGCTCAGGGTGCGATGCTACGACTCATCTTCGAGGTCGCATCAACTCCACGTTTGAGTGAAGAGATTGTGAAGTCATACTACAGAAATGATCCTGTGAAGTATGATCTTGACGAAACGACGTTTCGACCGAAACAAGCAAAATCCTGTCAGGTTTGTGCGGCGGTTACAGGTTAACGTGACGCAGGTATACGATGCGGTGACATCTACGGTTTCATTTTCAACTCTTGTAGTTTATAGAAGGAGTGTTGGACGTATAGTTTGGCAAAATGCGTTCGACTATTACGATTAGAGGAATGAGTTCTATAATGAGTTTATGATAGATCTTCATAATATATTATTTTTTCTAATACAGTACTCCATATCATTTATACTGGTTTATCTATGCTCCATATTCTTTGAAATTTTATTTTTACTTAGCTAATATAGATAGAAGTCAAATGAAGCATGAAACTAACAAGTCGTGCTTGGCATCATGCCTTAAAACAAATTCCTGGAACTTTTTCGCGTAGCAAAAATTAATATTGAAGAAATAGATTTTTTAGAACGTTGAAATTTTTGAAAAAATTTGATTTTTTCCAAAAATCATTTTAACTCCCCGAAGGAGAAGTTTATGTTTTCATTTAAAAATCTAATTCGCTCCGATTCTATGTTTTTCGAAGTTTCAAGACATTCTGAATTGAATGAGACCAAATTTGGGAAAAGTATGTGGTCAAAATTATGAAACAATTCCTTGAAAATACACTAGATCATTTTAATGTTATTTGTTTCGCTGCCGACAAGAAAGAGAAGTTGTTTTACTTAAAACAACTATGAATATATATGAGATGGTGGGAGATAACATCATTACCAACGACACTAATAACAATGCCGCGATATTTGAATTACAAAGTACATATTACTTAACATTAAAAATCACATCATATATAAAATGTGATAAAACAATTTTGCCCTGTATGTGTGTGTGACAGACCCTTTACCTTAAATCGACGTTTTCTCAAAAACGGCTAGATCGATTTCAAAAATTTAAAAGTCATACGATGTGAGGACTATTAGATGGTCAGTTTTGCGCGACTAAATATATAAAAATAACAATATGCAAAGCAAACTTCCCGATATTTAATTAATCTTCGAAATAAAAATGACGATGTGACGTATTATTTAGTGTAAAATATTTCATTATAAAAATTAATTTAATCATTTCATTATTTTTTATAGTTTATATTTTAGCTTGATTAAAATTACAGAATTTTAAAAATTTATTTCAATAATCGTTCGTGTAATTTGATATATTTTCAAGTGTAACTAAATACATTACATCCGTAATATTGCTGATTAATAAGTCAAGAGTATACAACATGTTCCATACTTTCAAGTTTCATTGATATTCATCTATAGTTCTCTAGTAATATTAGTTAGGCCAGTATATTTGAATTGCGATTCGAGAAGTTCAAGCAATTTGCCTTAAGGCACGATGCCCTAATTGCCTTAAGGCAGAATTCCACTTACAGCTAGTTCAGCATTTAACAGTTTAGTTTATTAACTTCCCGTAGGGTAAGTTATAGTAATTGCAAAAAAATCAAAAATGAAATTTTTTATATATATCTTTACGTTTCAAAGGTTTCTGAATATTTTGGCATACCTTAGAAAAAATGGATGTAGGTATGAGTGTGTATGTGTGTGTGTGTGTGGATACAAATTTTCGTCGATGATTTCGGGAACACCGATCAACCGATTTGAATAATTCAAACAACATTCGATTCGTATTGATAAGGAGACGTGCTGATTAGTTTTTTGCGAAAGCAGGTCTAGCCGTTCCGAAGATACGGGCCAAAAATGGTAACTTAGTCTTAAGAGAACGAGGCGTCCGATTTTAATCATTTAAAAAACATTTTACTTGTATTGACAAGATAAAGAATTAATCAAATTTTCATGAAGGCAGGTCTAGCGGTTTCGGAGATCTAATGCAAAAAGTAAAGAAAAATGCCATTTGGCGGTCAAAAATGATCATTAGACATATGCACATCAAATTATAAGATATTTTATAGAGATTTTAACAATAAGTATAAATTTTGTTTACATTCCTATCGGTTCCGTACCAATGTTCATCCGTTAGACGGCGACGCAGCGCTTACGCGCTTTGACATTTTGTCTCTATGCTGTTAAAGCAGTACGTTTGCTTTGAAAAAAAGTTCAGAATTTCCAAAATATTTTTTTTTCAAAAAAAAATTTTTTTTTCAAAAGAATTTTTTTCAAAAGAAAGTAATTTTATGTCAAATTTATAGTTTCTCAAAAATTTATTTTTTTTCGAAGTAAAATTTTTTCAAAAATGTTAATCGTTTTTAAAAAAATAATAATTTTTGGTACGGGAAGTTCCAGCAATTTGCCTTAAGACATGATGCCATGCGTCCCACTGATTTGTTTTTTACAATTATAGGCAAGGCCATGATATTCATGTTTATGCCTAAGCTTTAAATCTTCTATTTTCTCTCTTTTCGCATAAGGCGTTTCTTCTTGTCTTAATTTTTACCACTTTTTTCATTTTGATACTTTTCATTTTGCAATCGTATTCAATAAGGTAAATTCTTTTTCTTAAGCATTTTTTGTCCTATAGTTGTTATCATGTCAGGCTATTTTATCTTTATCGTTCTTTTTAGCACCACATTTCAAACGCTTCCAAGAACCATTTGTTCATTTTTGTAAAATTCATGTTTTTTATCAGTACCTAGCCCCAAACCACAAACTAACATTTAATGATATTCTTCGGCAGAAACAGGCCCAGTTGCTCGTTAGTATTGTTCTCTTTTATTTTTTCCACAGATTATTATATTTCTCACAAACAGCAATTCATCTAGGCAATCCTTGATTATTAATTTTCAATCTCCAGCTGATCCGCGTTGTCTTTTAATTCATATAATTGCCAAGAGAAGTATATTAAAGATACTAATCCTGATCATCTGCTTTTGATTAATTTTAATGTTATTTATCTAAAATATATAATATCACACACGACCTGGTACAATATATGACAATGTCCTAAATGAAATATCAGAGTAATGACAAGTTAGATTTTTAGATGAAAGTAGATATTTGAAATGAAACTAGATAAAAAAAAAATATATTTTTTTACAACCAATAAACTAATTAATTACTTACAAGAATATGGAGCGTCTTCTTGCAGCTAGATAGTGGCAATATCAGCAACACGTGTCCTTCTGTTGTATTGTTCATGAGCAACTGCTGTGGCAATAGCAACATCCTCAGCTGAATCGAAATCCGTATTAAAATCGAATTCTCCCAAGCGTACCAAATACCTTTATTAACATAAATAAGTTTGGTAACTAGTGGTGCATGGCATCGTGCCTGAAGGCAAATTGCTAGAACTTCCAGTACCAAAAATTAAATTTTTAAAAAAATCTTTAAATTTTTCTGAAAACTGAAAAAAATTGATTTTTGCGAATTTTGAAATTGTTTTTTTTTTATATTAAAACAAATTTTTCATGGTTTGAATTTTTCTAACTGCTTTTTTAGACTTCAAAGCGCGTAAGCGCCGCGTCGCAGTCTATAGAACAAACATTGGTACTGAATCCATAGAAATGTAACAAAATTTATACCTATTATTGAAATCTGTATAAAATATTTGATAATTTGAGATGCATATATCTAATAATCATTTTTGAAAACCAAATGGCATTTTTTTCTACTTTTTTCGGTTTAACGGTACTTTAGTTTGTCGGAATTTACGGCTGCTCCGTTCTCTTAAGAACAGTAACCGTTTTTGGCACTTCTTGTTCCGTATCTTCAAAACGGCTAGACCTGCTTTCGCCAAAAACTAAACAGCACTTCTTCTGATCAATACGAATCGAATCTTTTCTGAATTATTTAAATCGATGTTCTCGAAATCGTCGACGAAAATTTGTATCCGCACACACATTCATTTTCTTATAGTTTGCAAAAATGTTCAGAAACCTTTGAAACGTAAAGATGTGTAAAAATTTTCTTGCGATTACTATAACAGTTCATTTTTGTATCTTGCTAAAACATTTACTGTTCCTGAAGGTCTTTTACCCTTTAGTATTCTTTTGAACATGAATGAACTTCAAGCCGTTGGCGTTGTTTTTGTAATGCACAGAGAATAATAATATTTAAAGAGACCTCTCAGAAAGCAACACACCCATGACCATAATCCACGAGGGAATTTGGCAAACGGTCATCGATGATGATCAAACTCGCAATGAAGTTCGATCACCTTTCTCACGCTCAGGGTGCGATGCTACGACTCATCGTCGAGGTCGCATCAACTCCACGTTTGAGTGAAGAGATTGTGAAGACATACTACAGAAATGATCCTGTGAAGTACGATCTTGCCGAAACGACGTTTCGATCAAGACAAGCAAAATCCTTTCAGGTTTGAGCGGCGATTACAGGTTAACTTGACCCAGGTATACGATGCGGTGACATCTAACATCTAACATTCCATTTACAAGTTTTGCTTATAGAAGCAGTGTTGGGCGTAAATGAGTACATGATAGAACTTTATAATATGTATATTATTTTTTCTAATTCAGTATTTGTCATATGTTCTAAAATTTTATTTTTATCTAGCTAATACAAATAATAGTTACATGAAACATGAAACTAAACTAGTTTGTATTGATGTTTTGCCTTGTGGCAAGTTACATAAACTTCCCGATATGTGTAAATAATCGACTTAATCAATAAAAAATAAATTAATTTATGAATATGGTTAAAAGTATTCCGAGTGGATTTATTACATAATTGACAACGAACGAACACGTTAACTCGGAGTATTTTCCAAAAGGAAATTTTCACAAATTAATAATTTTTATAATTTCCGTAGGACTTTAAAGGTTTAGTATGTTCATTAAGACCAAGTACTCTATCGTTATTTCAAGAAAATTGTCTAATTTTGTTACGTCAAAAAAACTACTCATTTTCTCAAACTTTGATGAATTTTTACCTAAAACTAATCAGCACAATTCCCAATCAATATCTTTCAAACAGTTCTTCTATTTTCTAAATTGATTCAAAAAACTAATTTTGAAAAAAAAAAACAATACGTACATACGGAGTGTCATCAACACAAACAAAATGTATTTTGAATCATTCGAATCGGATGCTTCGTACTCTCAAAAACTGGCATGCCTTGCTCTATAAGTTCCGTATCTCCGAAACGGCTAGACCTGTCTTTGCCAAAAATTAATCACTACGTGTCCTATCACTACAAATTGAATGCTTTTTGAATAATTCATCAGAAATCGGGGACAAAAAATTGTGGGGCGCATGGCATCTTGCCTTAAGGCATATTGCTAGAACTTTCCGTACCGTACCGTATTTAAACATTCGAGGAATGAGAATAATCAATAATTATTTAATTTTAATTTAATATTAAAATATATAATAATTTTTTTTTGAAGATTTTCTATTTCCTTTAGAGAATTTGGAAATTTGTGAAAATATTGTTATTTTGTAAATTTCGAAATATTCTCAAATTTTTGTAAGAAATCGATGTTTTTTTAATTTTGATATTTTTGAAATTTTTCAAAAGTTAGTTTTTTTTTAAATAAAAAATTGATTTCTTTTTTGAAAATTTAATTTTTTTTGGAAATTTTGCTAATTACAAAAATTTCTGTAAATGCATTTTTTGCATCAAGCAAAGAGCTTTTTGAAATAATCTAATCGGATGATCCGTTCTCTCAAAAACTGCATGACCATTTACACACCTCCATTCGCGCTTCATTCTTTCGAAACGGCAAAATTGCCTTTTTCAAAAACGCCTCGCGATAGAGTAGAAACCGAATGATTTTTCAACCATACAGATCGACTATTTCGGAGGTACTCTTCAGAGCTGAGCTACTCGGTATACTGGTGTAGAGACTCGATACGACCCGGAAGTGCAAGAGTGTAGTGAAATTTAAAGTTATTAGAAGCTAGTTTATTTTGAAGAATATTTCTTAACTATTATTACAAGAAGGTAAAGAAAATCTATAGTCAGGTGGGTGTCCCCAACACAGAGTTTCCTAGGCATAAGCCTAGGAAATCTATCAAAAGGCTTGAAATCAAAAGTAACAAACAAACAATGGTACGAAGTAAAAAGAATAAAAAAGAAAACAGGTACCAGTCACTTACTGACTGAAGTGATATGGATACCGACCTCGAACTAGAAGAATTTACAAAGGTTAAGTCAAGAAAGCGTGGCCAAAAGCAAGAAACAATGGAAATCATACAAGGGAATAATGACACGAAACCTATAGAAGTAAAGATACCACCGATAATAGTAAAACATAACTTAGACCTCAGGGCCATAAGCTACAGCCGAGATGTTACGAAAGTTAATTTTACCATACAATATATTAAAACGCATACCCATAAAATATATACTAAGACACTAGTAGATCATAACAAGATAAAGAGTACATTAAGAGATTGCAGTTACCAATTTTATACGTATTCCACTGGAGAAACAACAAAGAAAATCACACTAACAGGCTTACATCCAGCAATTACTGAATTAGAGGTATTTGAATTACTGAGTGTAAGACATATTCTTGTGCAAAAGGTCATACAATTAAAGAAAACCTATTCTGATGGACAAAAACATAATCTACCAATTTATATAATTATGATTGACAAATCGCAAGACATGTCAAAAGTAAAAGAAATAACGAACTTAAATGGTCACATTATTAAATGGGAAATGTATGAGCCAAATTTCAAAATCCTACAATGTCATAAATGTTTAAGTTTTGGACATACGTCTTACTCGTGTGATATGAAATATAGATGCATTAAATGCACAAAAGCACATTCTCCTAGCTGCTGCCAAAAATTATCAGAAGAAAAGCCCCAGTGCGTTAACTGTAAAGACTATCACCCAGCAAACTATTCAAAGTGTACATCCTTACTGAATTACAAGGCTAAAAAACAACATACTCGTATTCATGCAGCCATTGAACCTAAACCTATGACAAGAAGCTATTCTGAAACGCTGAAGCCGAGAGATGCCAGTCACACTGTCCAGATGGAACTACCAAAATTCCAAGCTATTCCTGAACAAAGAAGTATACCATAAACTTCATCGAATCAAGATCCTGATTTTAACTCCACCGAGGGCATTTTTGCTGCAATAAGACAAATCAAGATGCTTTTTTCAGATCCTGAGGTAATAAAAATTTTCAGGGAACTTTATGCACTTACAAAGACTATAAATACTAAAATGACATACAATGAAAAATATACTACAATTTTAAACTTTCTTACTAAATGCCCATAATTGACAAGTATGGTATAAAAATAATGTTTTTCAATTCAAATGGAATAAAAAATAACATTGATGAACTCAGACAAACGATCGTTACAATGGACTTAGACATCGTATTAATAAATGAGACGCACTTAAAACCCACTGACAAATTATACATGAACGACTACAAAATATACCGGAACGACAGAAACATGACAGGATGGGGTGGTACAGCAATATTTATAAAAGCTTGTATCAGACATGAAGAACTACCGTTATTATCTGTAAAACACTCTGAAATTACTGCTATAAATGTGTTCAATAGAGGACGTAAAATAACTATTGTCTCCATATATGTTCCTTCTGCAAAACTATTGCATGCAGACTTACATAAAATATTTAACTTAAATCCAAGAGTTATTGTAGCTGGTGATTTTAATGCGCAACACATAATGTGGAATTGTAAATATAATAACACAAACGGACTCAAACTAGTTAAGTACTTAAACAAAAACCATGATACCATTCAACTACATTATCCTCAGACTCCAACTAGATTTCCTGCGATACCAAATCAAGACCATAGTACAATAGATTTAGCCCTTACAAAAAATCTATCTATTCTTTCTGAACCTATAACCAAATCTTTATTTAACTCAGATCATAATCCAGTCTTTATAAGTATCTCAAACCCACTTGACGACAATCCTCAATCCTACAAAAATGTTTTAGATTATAATAAAGCCAATTGGCTGCTCTATAAGAAAATAATAAATGATAATATATGTCACACCAGACAAATTGACAACAATGATAGTATAGATCAAGCTGTAGAACACCTATTACTGATGCCATAAGTAAAACCATTCCATTGCGAAAGTCCACTTCAACACAAACAATTAGTTTACCTTTGGAAATTATATCCAAAATTAAATTAAAAAATCAAATTAAAAAGTTGTGGCAAAAATCAGGTGCCACGTTCCTCAAAGAACATTTAAACAGGTTTACTAGAATAATTACTGAGGACATTAGGGTTTATCGTAATAAAATATGGGCTGATAAACTAACAAATATTAACTATTATCCAAATAAAATTTGGTACACTGCAAAAAGACTGACCCAAACTTTTGCTCCCATACCATATTTACATACAAATTCCAATAACATTGCAACAACGCCCGAACAAAAGACCGAAATTTTAGCATCTAACTTCGAATTAGCACATCAGTACAATCTTTCTATCACTCAAAATGCTTTTGAACAGACTGTTAGTTCCAGTGTAAGACAATATATAAACAATACTTATAACAAAAATCACAAAATAAAGATAGTAACTGTTGCGGAAGTTACCAATATTAAAGCCAGAAAAACAACCAAATCTACCACAAAGCTACAAACCTATAAGTCTATTAAATACAATAAGCAAAGTAGTTGAAAAATTGCTGCTTGTTCGATTTAATAAATTTTTAAGTGTTAATAATATCATACCAGAAACGCAATATGGTTTCAAACATGGGCATCCAGTTCTGCATCCACTAGCACAACTAGTTGAAAATACTGTACTAAATTTTAACAAAAAGACGCACACTGGTCTTGTACTAATAGATTTTGAAAAAGCTTTCGATACAATTTGGACAGATGGACTGTTGTATAAATTAATAAATTTACAATTTCCACATTACATAACAAAAGTCATCATTTCATATCTTAAAGATCGTACATTTCAGGTTCAAGTAAATAATAATTTTTCAAATCCTAAACGTATAGTAGCTGGAGTGCCTCAGGGATCCTTGCTAGGACTAACATTGTTTAACACACATATATATATATGATATCCCTACTGACAGCAAAACAAATACATTAACATTTGCGGACGATACTGCTGTTAACAGGCTACGATACAGTTGCTAACAAGCTACAAAATCACATAGATAATATAGCAAAATATGCAGAAAAATGGCACATAAAAGTAAATCCCATAAAAACGGAAGCAATAATTTTTTGGAAAGGAAATAAGTTGAAAGAAAAGCCTATAGAAATAAAAATTTCAGGACAAAAAATTAAATGGACAGATGAAGTTAAGTACCTAGGAGTAACGCTTGATAGGAAACTTAACTTTAATACACATATAAAAAAGAAATTGGCGCAAACATATGGGCTTCTAAATCTTTTAAGACCATTATTGAGCACAAAGAGTGTATTAAATATGCGTAATAAAAGAAGAATATATCTAACGCTGATCAAGCCATGTCTGATGTATGCTGCCCGAATATGGAACATGACATCGAGGACAAATATTAAAAAACTACAAATTTTACAAAACAAATCACTGAGACTAATACTGAACCTGATACGTGACCCAACTACCGGACACTATTACTCAACAAAGCTCTTACACGAACAAGCAGACATACCGACTGTGATTAACCACATTAAGAAAATGACGGAAAACTTCTACGAAAAATGCAAAGACCATACCAATAATAATATTAGAACCCTCGGACAGTACACGCCTGATATCATATGGTACGGCAAATATCCAATGCCAAACTACATTCTGGACAACACAAATAAGAGTATCTAATAATTTAAAGTATGTAAATTAAATATATATTTAAAGATTGTGATTTTTTTTTGAAGAATGTTTGAACTTTCTTTTTTTTCGATCACAAACCATTATTTATTTTTAAAACAAAATGTATAATTTAAAGTGGATAGTTTGTAGTATTAAATAAGAGTAAAATACTTTTAGTAGTAAACTCATAAATCATGGTTATTGTATACTATATTGTAATATATTGTAATAAAACAGAAATAAAAACTAAACTAAAACTAAAAACGGCTATTTCATACTGTCAAAATTGTCGAGGACTTTTGTTTGAACTATATAGGTGAATTTTAAAATTAAAAATCTTGGCACGGAATCAAAAAAAAAAATACACAAAATGTGTATACATTATTAAAATCTCTATAACATATCTGTTAATTTGATGTACATATTTTCAATAAACATTTTTGACCGCCAAATGGCATTGTTTTAACCTATTTTTATTGACAGTCCTTAACACCTGGAACTGCCTTCCCAAAAATTTAATCAGTTCTTCATCTTGTCAATACAAGTAAAATATTTTTTGAATTATTAAAATCGGACGCACCGTTTTTTTAAAAACTGAATTACCGTTTTTGGCACTTTTCGTCCCGTATCTTCAAAACGACTAGACCTGCCTTCGCCAAAAACTAATCAGTACGTCTTCCTATCAATAAGAATAGAATGTTTTTTGAATTATTCAAATCGGTTGATCGGTGTTCCCAAAATCGTCGTTGATCGGTTGTTCCCAAAATACAAAAATTTGTATCCGCACACACACACATACATCATTTTTTTGTAAGGTATGCCAAAATGTTCAGGAACCTTTTTTGAAACGTATAGATATATAAAAATTTTCATTTGCCCTGCGGGAAGTTAATGACTGTTCATTTTTGTATCTTGCTGAAACTTTTACTGTTCCCGAACGTCTTCTATCATTCTAGTTATGAGGAATGCCAATTCGTTGGTGTTGGTTTTGGAACGCACAAGATAATGAATTTTAAAGAGACCTCTCAGAAAGCGTCACACCCATGACCAGAATCCACGAGGGACTTTGGCGAACGGTCATCGATGATGATCAAACTCCAAATGAAGTTCGACCACCTTTCTCACGCTCAGGGTGCGACGCTACGACTCATCGTCGAGGTCGCATCAACTCCACTTTTGAGTGAAGAGATTGTGAAGACATACTACAGAAATGATCCTGTGAAGTATGATCTTGCCCAAACGACGTTTCGACCGAGACAACCAAAATCCTTTCAGGTTTGTATGGCGTTTACAGGTTAACTTGACCCAGGTATACGATGCGGTGACATCTGACATCTAACATTCCATTTTCAAGTTTTGCTTATAGAAGTAGCGTTGGGCGTAAATGAGTACATGATACAACTCATAATATGTATATTATTTTTTCTAATTTAGTACTTGTCATATTTGTTAAATTTTATTTTTACCTTGAACTAAATATGACATACCACATAAAATACGATTTTTAACTTCCCAAGGAAAAAGTTTGTTTTCGCGAAAAAATCCGATTTGCTGATTTTATGTTATCTCGACATTTCAAGTCTTTCTAAATCGAATGAGACAATTTTTAGAAAAATTATGTATGTATATGTGATATGTGAGTCGATTTTCATTTTCGATTTTCTTGCGATTACTATAAGTTACCCAACGGGAAGTTAAAAATAAAAACTAAAAGGATTAAATAAATGAATGAATGATAATTAAAATCATAACAGTAACAATAATAAATTAAAAAAAAATCCATAAGAATAATGAACATTATACATATGCACTTCAAATTATCAGATATTTTATAGCGATTTTAATAATAGAAACAAATATTGTTTACATTTCCATGGGTTCCGAACCTATGTTTATCCGTTAGGCCTTAGGGCGCTTTCGCGCTTAAAAACATCCACGAAACACCATTGTTTTGGAAAAAAATGTAATTACGACTTTTGCACACAAAAAGTGTATACAGAATAATAACTAACCTGAAATAAATAAAACTACAGATACAGACTAATACTAAACCTGATACTTGACTCAACTACTGGACACTACTGCTCAACAGAGCTTTTACACAAAAAATCTGACATACCGACTGTGTTTAACCACATTAAGAAAATAATAGAAAACTTCTACCATTACATTACATTTTCGATATTGTTCGAATATTTACCCGTAGGTTTAGTATCCCCTTAAATTTCTTCCAAAAATGCAAACAACATACTAATAATAATATTAGAACCCTCGGACAATACACCCCTGACATCATCTGTTGCGGGAAATATCCAATGCCAAATTACGCCCTGGACGACACAAATATAAGTATTCGAATATGAGTTTCAAATAGATCATTATAAATACTGCATTTTTGATTATTCGTATTTTATAGACAAAATATATGAGATTATGAATTGGACTTTTATATAAATTTATATATAAAGTACACTAGTCGTTTATGGCATCGTGCCCTAAGACCAATGCTTGGAACTTTCCGTACTGTAACAAAATGTTCGAGGAATATTAAATGCTTTCAAATAGATTATTATAAATACTGTAACATTGCCTAATATTTATAAGATTTATATGAACTGAATTGCAGAGCTATAATTATTTATTTAAAGTATATAAGTGAGCTTTAGAACTTTAACAAGAATTAAAAATAAAATCAGAATTATTTTTGATATACAAAAAAAAATTGAAAAAAAAAACATAATTTTGCCTTTGCCAAAAACAAATCACCACTTCTCTCCGTCATTATGAATTGAACGTTTCTTCAAATCGGATGCTTCGTTCTCTCAAAAACTCGATTTCTATTTTTTGCACTCTTTACTCCGTATCTTCCAAACGGCTAAACTTGCCTATGTCAAAAAATAAATAATGTTTTTAACCATTCAAATCGGTTAATCCGTGTCCCTGAAAACGTGAACGAAAGTTGTATCCATACATACATACACAAAGACACTCATTTTTTCTGAGGTACACCAAAATGTTTAGAAACCTTCAAAACGTGAAGAAATGTAAAAAAATTTAATTTCGATTTTTGGATGATTACAATAACTTTCCTTACTTAAAGTTAATAAATGAAACTTAATCAAGCGGAGTAAACGCGGATAAAACATTTTATCTTATATTTCTAATAACAATTGTTCAACTAATCGAAAATATTTCTTATAAAATGATATAAATTGAATTGCAAAGTTCAAATTATTTATTTGAAATATATAAGTGAGCTTTAGGAATTTAGCTAGAATTAAAATTAAAATTCAAAGCATTTTTTATGTTGAAAAATAATTTTGAAAACAAAAAATATATATACTGCCATGAGCACATACAAATTTTTTTTTGAAACATTCGAATCGGATGCTTAGTGCTCTCAAAAACTGACATGCTTTAAGTTCCGTATCTTCGAAACGGCTGGAAATGTCTTCGTCAATCTAATCTAATCAGCACGTCTCCTCACCATTAGGAATCGAATGTTATTTTAACCATAAATTGGACAATCCGTACGCCCAAAATCGTCGACGGAAAATTGTCTTCAGACAAACACACACACACATCCATTTTTTCTCAGGTATGCCAAAATGTTGAGAAAACTCTGAAACGTAAAGATATATATGCAAAAATTTTCATTTTTGGCCCATTACTATAACTTACCCTACGGGATGTCAATTATAATAATAATTTTGAAAACAAAAAAAATCCTTCGTTTTTCCCAAAAACTGATCATAATCTCCGTTTTTTTTGAATAATTCATATTGGTTGATCCGAAAACTCTAGCATGAAAAATCGTATTCACACAAAACCCTCGCATACACATCCATAAGAAATGCTGAAATGCTCAGAAACCTTAAAACGTAAAAATATGCAAAAAAGTTTTTGAAAATTTGTTTATGATTTACTTATAAAATTACTTATAAGTTATTCCTACTGAAAGGTTATAAAATATATAATGTTTAAGGAGACCTCTCAGAAAGCATCATACCCATGACCAGAATCCACGAAGGATTTTGGCGAACGGTCATCGATGATGATCAAACTCCAAATGAAGTTCGATCACCTTTCTCACGCTCAGGCTGCGATGCTACGACTCATCGTCGAGGTCGCATCAACTCCACGTTTGAGTGAAGAGATTGTGTAGACATACTACAGAAATGATCCTGTGAAGTATGATCTTACCGAAACGATGTTTCGACCGAAACCAGCAAAATCCTTGCAGGTTTGTGCGGCGATTACAGGTTAAAGTGACCCAGGTATATGAAGCGGAGACATCTGCCGTTTCATTTTCAACTCTTGTTGTTTATAGAAGGGCGTACATGCACGTTTATGCTATAGTTTGGCGAAATACATTAGACTCTAACGGCTAGAGGAATGAGTTCCTATAATGAGTTTGTGATAAAACTTCATAATATATTATATTTTCTAACACATTCTCTAAAATTTTATTTTTACCTAGCTAATATAGATAGCAGTCACATGATGCATGAAATTAATTAGTCATGCCTTAAGATAAATTGCTTGCATTTTCCGTAGCAAAAATTAAAGTTAAAAAAATAGATTTTTGAGAATTTTGAAATTTTTGAAATAAATAGGTTGTTTGCTACGGAATACGTATATATATATATATATATATATATATATATACATATATATATATATATATATATATATATATATATAAGATGGTGGGAGAAAACATCATTATCAACAAACACTAATAATAATGGCGCGACATTTGAAATACAAAGTACATATTACATAAAGTTAAATATCACATCATATTATTAACTTCCCGAAGGAGAAGCTTATGTTTTTATCAAAAAATCCGATTCGCTAATCCTGAATCGAATGAGACCAAATTTCAAAAAGTATGTGTGTGTGTGAGTGTGTGTGCGTGTGTGTGTGTGCGTGTGTGTGAACAGATTTTTTGCCGTAAATCGAACGTTCGAAAGATATTGGTTGAGAATCGACTTGATTAGTTTTTGGTAAAGATTTGCTGGCACAATGTCCTGTAATTAACTGTTAAAAAAAATTTTGACGATGATTTTTATTAACTTTTTTTTGGCGATAGAAATCATGGTCTTCTAGAACATACTAAAATATTACGGTCCTATAGCAAGTTGTATAATATTAAAAATTTGTCAAAGTTTTAAATATTAGTAGCGTTTTTTGGCGTTTTTCAAAATTAGCCTTTCATCGACGTTTGTTCGAAAACACCTGAATCGACTCCAAAAATTTAAAAGCCATTCGATGTATCTCAATGATGACTATCGTTTCTCAGTTGTGTGCGACATTCGGCCGAACCGTTTCTTTGTAATTTGCTAAAAGGTGTAAAACTTTTCCGTCCGCGTTTTAGCTCCCAATCCAGAATCGATTTTAAAAAATCAAAAATTGTTCGAAATATTAAGTTGAACGTTGAAAAATTAAGTTGGAAGAACTAGCAATTATTAATTTTTAGAGTTTCTTTGGAATTAGGAAAAGTACAATGTTTTTATTTGTCTTTTTTAAAATTAATAATACAATAGATAATTCACTATATATTCTTCTTATTATTAATATTTCTTTAATGTCTATTTCATTGTTTTAGTTTTTCTGTTATCCATGGCAAATAAGCGCTAACTCTTGTGTATACGCCTGGAAATCCAGGTTCAGCGCATCTGTATCCATAAGATACCACTCCGATCAAATAATAGATTGTTCTTTGACCAAAATTTCCAAATATTACCTGTAATAAAAGGAAGTACTATATATAAACTATTATTTGTTAAGAATACTTGATATAAAAGATGTAATATTTAAAATTTAAATGTTGAAATGAATAAATTATTGGAGGTCATAACATCAAGTAAAAAAGAAATTTTACAGATTTTCAAATAGTAAGTTTTGAAGTAAAATCCCACGTCAACATCATTGAATATAAAATTTTTACAGCTGCCAAGAATGACTTTTAAAATAATTTTTCAAGAATACAAGATAACCGATGCTTACATCTACAAGTTAATGATCAACATAATTCAACATTTGATTAGAAATCTTTTAGAAAAAATTTTAAAATCGTTTTATATTATGCAAGAAATAAAATATTCTGAAAAATACCTTTGGCCAAAAAAGTGGTCCACCACTATCTCCAGAGCAAGCGTCAATACCTCCTTGCTTGTAGCCAGCGCATATCACTCTCTCATCTATTATCTAAAATGATTGCAAAAGATGTAATTTAAAAAAATATTATTTTTTTAAAAGTAAAATATTGCTTAAAAAATTATTAATAAAAATCATTAAAACTATATCACAAAATATAGTAGGAGGGGGCACTGATATATTGGTATATTTTGCTCTGGTACCAATTATATGGCATCGGTGAAAAATAAAAATAATTTAATATTTTGGCATACCTTAGACAAAATAGATGTATGTGTGTATTTGTGTGTGTGCGTGTGTATGTGTGTGTGTGCGGATACAAATTTTTGTCGACGATTTCGGGAACACCGATTAACCGATTTGAATAATTCGAAAAACTTCCGATTTGTATTGATAAGGAGACGTGCTGATTAGTTTTTGGTAAAGGCATGTCTAGCCGTTCCAAAGATACGGGGCAAAAAGTGCCAAAAACGGTAACACAGTTGTTAAGAGAACGGACCGCCCGAGTCTAATAACTCAAAAAACATTTTACTTGTATTGGCAAGATGAATAACTGATTAAATTTTTGGGTAGGTAGGTCTAGCGGTTATAGACTCTCAATAAAAATAGGTTAAAAAAATGACATTTGGCGGCCAAAACTGTTTATTGGACATATGTACATCAAATTATCAGATATTTTATAGATTTTAATAATGTGTACCCACATTGTGTAATTTTTTTTAGGTTCCGTACCAAGATGTTTAATTTTAAAATTCACGTATATGGTTCAACCAAATGTCTTCGATATGGAATAATCGATTTATAAAATTGAAAAATCATTCGGTTCGTACTCGATCGGGAGGCGTTTTTGCAAAAGGCAATTTTGCCGTCTCGGAGGTATGGAGCGCAAAGGGTGTTAAAACGGTTATGCAGTGTTTGAGAGAACGGATCTTTCGATTAGATTAATACAAAAAACACTTTGCTTGGGTAGACGGTGTGCAAAAAATGCACTTACAGAAAATTTAATAATTTTGAAAACATTCAAAAACAAAATCAGTTTTCAAAAAATTCAAATTTTACGAAATTTTTCATCATTTTCGAAAAAAAACTAAAAATTAAAAAAAAAAGATTTCTTACAAAAATTTGAGAATATTTCGATAATTTAAAAAAAACGAATATTTTCAAAAATTTTCAAATTCCAGTATGTAATAGAGTTTAATTCCAGTTTACAGTATGTAATAAATAATCTATTTGAAATTTTTCTAAACAATTATTAATTATTTTCATTCCTCGAATGTTTAATTGCGGCACGGGAAGTTCCAGCAATTTGTCTTAAGGCACGATGCCATGCGCCCCACTTGATCAGCAATCAGAAATTGACAATGCTAAGACAACTGTTGTAAAGAATATGAATGTTAACATTAACAATGTCGCATTTGTTTTTGAGCAAAACGGTTGTCATATATCTATACGATATTTTTATAATTAGAGTTTCTCTAAATAAGATGAACCTGTGAAGAGTAAGAATCATTTCTACTTAGAAACATATTTCCAATTATATTTTCAAGCACAAACCAATAAATGAACTGCATTATTTCAGGCTTCCTTCTGGTTGAAAAATCAAAATTATTATTCCATAAAAACCTAATTATTGGCAATTGATTTTGAAAGAGTATTAAATTATACAACTAACCTGATTGGGAAAACCAGCATACGCATTTTGGCACATTTCGGTTGTCACTACAGGTAATCTCACCTCTTGCAAAGTTGGACTTGTTGCTCCTTCTAAAAGCAGTTATTTGCGTTTCGTATGAAAGTTATCAAAATAATAATAATAACATTTCTATTAGTTAATCAAACCCACGGTATTGTGTAGCACCCCATCCTGCACCATAAGGATATTCTTGATATATAGTAGTCGTAAAGTTTTTGTTTGCCACATCTTCAGGAAATGGTAAACATACTGGATAAATAGCATCTGTAATTAGATTAAATTAGAATTTCATGAATTGCCGTAAGAACATAACTTCATAAAGCTTCTTTTATCATTTTTCAAATGTTTTTTCAGTTTCAATGCTATGTCGGTCATAAGAAAATTATGACCAGAGTGGATGTCGGGTCATGAAAAATTTATGTAAATATCAAGAGAAATATATCAAAGATACTAATCCTGCTCATCTGATTTTGATTAATTTTAATGTTTTATATCCACAATGTATAATATCACAAACCTAATTAAAATTTCAGAGTGAAGAAAAATTAGATTTTTAGATAAAAGTAGATATTTTTTTATTTGCATAGTTTTATTGTCAATCAAAATAATATACATTTTTTAAGACAATTTGCTGGGTGTTAATGCATTTAAGAGATTATCTCCTATGAGATATCTCTCTTTTTTTATTTTTTGACATTTTATTTAAGATCGTATGGCCATTTTTTTTCAATCTTCGTTCAATATTCCTTGCTCAATTCTTTTAAATATTTGTTTGGGTGACCTGGTGGTTTTTCGTGGTATTTTTTGCTCCTTTCTTTTATCATATCATTAATAGTTTTTATTTTTATGTCTTTATATAGGGTGTCATTTGTAACATACTAGGGTGCGTTCACAATGCATCTTAAAATTTTTGATTGCGCCACTTGTATTTTTTTTATATTTGAATTGCTTGCGCACACCCATAGCTCAATTCCGTATGTCCAGGTGGGATAATTATTGTTTTATATAAAAGGAGTTTATTTTCATAGCACATATTTGAACTCCTGCCAATTAGCTAATACAACTCTTTGAACTTTTTCTCCATCTGTTTTTTTTTCATTTTGATGTGCGTTGTCTAGCTTAACTTTCTATCGAGATGAATCCCAAGGTATTTTACGCTCTCATATTTTTGTATTTCTATGTTGTTTATTTTTACGCTTGGGAAAAGTAGATATTTGAAATGAAATAAAACAAAAAAAAGAAAATATTTTTTTACAACCAATAAACTAATTAATTACTTACAAGAATATGGAGCGTCTTCTTGCAGATAGATAATGGCAATATCAGCAACACGTGTTCTTCTGTTGTATTGTTCATGAGCAACTGCTTTGGCAATAGCAACATCCTCAGCTGAATCGAAATCCGTATTAAAATCGAATTCTCCCAAACGTACCAAATACCTAACATAAATAAATTTGGTAAGTAGTGGTGCATGGCATCCTGCCTGAAGGCAAATTTCTGAAACTTTCAGTACGAAAAAATATTTTTTTTTAAAAAAAAACATCTAAGTTTTTTTGAAAACTGAAAAAAATCAGATTATTGCGAATTTTGGAATTTTTGAAAGAAATAGTTTTTTTATACTCCAAAAAAATTTTCATACTTTGAATTTTTCTGACAAATTTGAACTTTTTTTCAAAACAATCGTGCTACATGGCTGTTTTAGAAAATATATCGAAGCGCGTAAGCGCCGCCTCGCAGTCTATAGAATAAGCATTGGTACTGAATCCATAGAAATGTAAACAAAATTTATACCTATTATTAAAATGTCTATAAAATATTTGATAACTTGATGTGCATATGTCTAATCATTTTTGACCGTCAAATGGCATTATTTTTCTACTTTGGTCAGATTGAATTTTACGGTTTATTAAAATTGCATGAAAAGCTTACAAAAGTGTACAGATGATTAAATAATTGCTTACAAAAAACCATACATAATCGAGACTCTAATGTGCGTTTGTGGAATCAAAAAAATGTCTTACATTTCAATCAAGATATAGAAACGAATATGGAATCGAACAGTAAACCATCAGCAATCCCAAAACTACGAAAGACCGTTATTGGATCCAGCAAATACAGCAAGATACCTCGCGAAGAAGGTCGGACCAATATGTTTACATCGGAAAAGGTCTCGCTGCGTTCAACTTCATCAGTTTCTGACTCAAGACAGGAAGTAATATCATCTAGTAATAGTGCATCTACAAGCCTCACTCAACCACATTCTGATGTCAAGAAACCTCCTAATTCATGGCAAGTAGTCAATTTCAAAAAAAGAAAAACTTCATTTGAACCATTAGGAATAGATGTCAAAATTCAAAACCGATTTTCGGCCCTTTCAACAATAGAAACAGCTAATGATGACAACTCAGTTAAACCGGCTCCAGTCAGTAAGCCCCCTCCAATATTTATTTACGGAGTTGACGATATTAATGATATGTCTAATCAATTAAATGAAATAATTCCGCACGATCAATATTTCCTGAGAAGTTTAGCTAACAATACATTTAAAATTCTATGTAATTCTGTCGACCATTTTCGAACTTTATCCAGACATCTAAAAGAAACTAATGCCGTATATCATACATATCAATTAAAAGAAGAGAAGGCTTATAGGGTTGTTCTTAGAAATGTACACTTTTCAACAAGCACAGATGCAATTAAATTAGAACTATTAAAACAGGGTCATGTCGTACGTAATATCCTAAATATTAGACATAGAATAACAAAAGAACCTCTTAATATGTTTTTTGTTGATCTGGAACCAAATAGAAATAACAAAAATATTTATAACATTTATAAATTATTCAACTGCATAATACGCGTCGAACCACCGAGAAAGTCCAACAACATTATACAATGCACTCGCTGTCAACTCTTTAATCACACCAAAAAATACTGCAATAGATCATTTGCTTGCCTAAAATGCGGTGACAATCATAATACTAAAGCTTGTACCAAAGATCCGAATGCTCCGGCATGTTGTTATTTTTGCGACGGTGCTCATCCAGCTAATTATCGCGGTTGTTCATACTTCCAAAAAATTAAAGAACAAAGAAACAAAACTTCAGTAAATCAATCAGTCATAAATCCAAATCCAAATAACCAAAATTTTAAAAATTCTAATAATTCTAATTCTAATAATAAAATAAACAACATTTCTCCGGCCTTAAATCCAACAATTCAAAATTCATCCTATGCAGACATTGCAAAAAACAATTACTCTGCTTCTAATCATTTACCTTCAAATCCTGATTCTGATTCTCTAGCAACACTTATTTTAGAATTTAAAAATATCTTCAATCAGCTTTTGCAACAGAACACCATAATAATAAATATGTTATCCACGTTAGTCAACAACAAAAGCAATGGCAAAAATAATTAAAATTGCTGAATGGAATGCCAACGGTTTAATACCTCACAAAAATGAAGTAGAATGTTTTTTAAAGTTAAACTTAATAGATATCTTATTAATCTCAGAAACTCACTTCACTGAAAAAAACTACTTCAAAATTTATAACTACACTACTTATAATTCAAATCACCCAAGTGGCAGGGCTCGCGGCGGTTCGGCTATATAATCAAAAATAATATAAAGCATTTTGTTCTACCAAATATTTCTGTTGATTTTCTACAAGCAACTCAAATTTCTGTTGAAACAAATTTATATAATTTTTGTGTTTCTGCTGTTTATTGTCCACCAAGATTCAAAATTTCTTGTGCTCAGTTTTCTTCATTTTTCTCTCAATTAGGTAATAAATTTATCATTGGTGGTGACTTTAATTGTAAACATATTGCCTGGGGTTCTAGACTAACTACAGCCAAAGGAAAGATTCTTCATGCAGCCATAGGGCAAAATAACCTCTCCTTTATTTCAACTTGCAGTCCAACTTATTGGCCTTCTGACCCTACTAAAGTTCCAGACCTTTTAGATTTTTTTATTGTGAAAGGTATTGATCTTTCAAATCTCAAATATTGAATCTAGTTACGATCTCTCTTAGATCTCCTTCTCCAATATGTGACGTTAGCACATTTCCTACTCCAGTTATCAACAATCATATTCTACACAAACAATCTTTCTAACTGGATTCAATTCAAATCCATACTTGATTCAAAATTATTACCAAATCTAGGCCTACAAGCGTTATTGATATAGAAAATAATATAGATTATTTTTCTGAGATTGTACGTGAAACAACCAAGCAGATCACCCCGAACATTAATCCAAGAAATGATTAATCTATAATTCCGCAAGAGATTAAGAAGCTAATTGCACAGAAACGAAGAGCAAGACGTACCTGGCAACATTCTCATCTACCAACGGATAAGACATCGCTTAAATCTCATACCACGCTGAGGAAAAAAAAAAATGAAGAATGGAAGAATTGTACATTCAGGTCGTATATATTGCAGTTAAATAGGTACGATAATTCCATATGGAAACCAATCAGAAACAAAAGTAAACCCCTAAACAAAAAACCCTCCTCTGAAAATAACCAACCAAAACGGATTCATTTGGGCAAAAAGCAACGAAGAAAAGCGCGGAGGCATTTGCTGATCATAAGTAGCATTTTAGCGCTCGAAAATATTTCCCAGAATAATTTAATTAACAATTCGTAAATCAACCCCATACATTCTACACCGTTAGGACATTTTTCACCCAATGATGTCTTATGTGAAATAAAAGGATAAAAAATAGATCTTCGCCAGGTATGGATAAAATTACTCCAAAGATGTTAAAAGAATTGCCTACAAAGGTATTTTATATATAACAATATTTTCAACGCCATACTTCAATACAATTATTGGCCCACAGCGTGGAAGACTGCAGAAATTATTATGATCGCTAAACCAAACAAAACCATCACACTGCTAGTTCATACCGTCCTATCAGTCTTTTATCGATATTATCAAAATTTTAGAGAGACTTTTGTTGCAGAGATTGTCAGAAGATCATCCGAATGATAGTTGGATTCCTCACCATCAGTTTGGCTTCAGAAAAAAAATCACTCTACAATTCAACAATGCAACAGAACGGTGTCTCGTATTCTTGAAGCCATGAATAGAAAGGAACACAGCGTAGCCGTATTCTTAGATGTCAGTCAGGCTTTTGATAAGGTTTGGCACTCAGGACTCCTATATAAAATCAAAACAACTTTTCCAAACTACTTCAATATCTTAAGCTCATATTTGCTTAATAGAAAATTTAGAATCAAAATTAAAGATGTGACTTCGAGCATCAGAAATATAGAATGCGGGGTACCACAGGGCAGTGTGCTAAGCCCTGTACTTTATCTTCTTTTCACAAACGATATGCCCACAGATGATCTTCTAACCATATGCACTTACGCCGATGACATAGCAATTATTTCATGCAATTCCGATATTAGAACAGCAACTTGTCAGTTACAAAATTATTTATCTAGTCTCGAAAAATGGTTTTTAGATTGGAATATCAAAATCAATATCGAAAAATCTCAGCACATAATTGTTTCTCTAAAACATCACAACAGTCCACCTATCATCATGAACAATTCAATAATTCCACTATGCAATTCTGTTAAATATTTAGGCATGCACATTGATTCGAAATTGACATGGAGAACGCACATTGAATATAAAAAGAAACAAATGATTTTTACTGGCTTTTTGGGAGGAAATCTGAAATCTCTCTCGATAACAAGGTACTTTTGTATAAAACTATCATAGTGCCCATTTGGACTTATGGAATCGAACTATGGGGTTGCTCTTGCAAATCTAACATAAACATCATTCAAAGGTGCCAGAATAAAATTCTGCGTATCCTTACTAATGCGCCTTGGTATATTTCGAATTTTTGCCTACATAAGGATTTGAAAATCTCAACAGTCAACGAAATGATCAAGATTAGAAGTTCATCTTTTAACAACAAATTAATCCAGCATACAAATCCTACAATTCAAGCGATTCAGACCGATAAGAAGATTGAGCAAGAAATGGCCTTCCGATCTACCAAACACCTAGCCCAATGTCTGCACGCGTCCTGACGTAGTACGCGGCATACATCATCACGTCATCGTTCATTTATGTTATTATTTTTGTATTACTGTTTTAATTTAATTTTTATTTCAACTTTTTTCATTATATTCAATGTATTGCATTTTTGTTTTTTGTATTTTTTTTTTTGCTCATATATCAATTTTGTAAATAAGACATTAAAGTCTTGATTAACAAAAATAAATTGTAACAAAAAAAAAAAAAAAAAAAAATACTTTTTTTCACATCGATCTCTGGAACCGCTAGACCTGCTTTTTCAAGAATGGAACGGTAAACTTCAGTTTGTCAATGCAAGTAAAATGTTTTTTGATTATTAGTCGGACGATCATTCTCTTAAAAAATGAGTTTAACCTTTTTGGCACTTTTTGCCCCGTATCTTCAGAATGGCTAGACCTGCCTTTGCCAAAACTAATCAGCAGTCTTCTTATCAATACGAATCGAATGTATTTGAATTATTCAAATCGGTTGATCGGTGCTCCCCAAAATCGTCGACGAAAATTTTGTATCCGCACACAGTACACATACATTTTTTAAAGGTTTGCCAAAATGTTTAGAAACCTTTGAAACGTAAATATATATAAAAAATATTTTCATTTTCGATTTTTTGCGATTACTTTACTTGCCTTACGGGAATTTAATGACCGTCTATTTTGTATCTTGCTGAAACTTTTACTGTTCTCGAACGTCTTCTTTTTCTTCATTCCACACTCCTATCATTGTTTTGAATATGAAGAAACATAAAGAACGCCAAGTCGATGGTGTTGTTTTTGGAAAGCACAGATAATAATATTTAAGAGACCTCTCAGAAAGCTCACACCCATGACCAGAATCCACGAGGATCTTGGCGAACGGTCATCGATGATGTTCAAACTCCAAATGAAGTTCGATCACCTTTCTCACGCTCAGGGTGCGATGCTACAACTCTCATCTTCGAGGTCGCATCAACTCCACTTTTGGGTGAAGAGATTGTGAAGACATACTACAGAAATGATCCTGTGAAGTATGATCTTGCCAAAACGACGTTTCGACCGAGGCAAGCCAAGTCCTTTTCAGGCTTTGCGGCGATCACAGGTTAACATAACGCAGGTATACGATGCGGTGACATCTAACATCTAACATTCATTTTCAAGTTTTGCTTATAGAAGCATGATACATGATACATGATAGAACTTCATAATATGTATATTATTTTTTCTAATTTAGTATTTGTCATATTTTCTTTATTTTATTTTTATCTGAAACTTATCGCAAAAAATTCGATTTGCAGATTTTATGTGACTTCTACATTTCAAGTCATTTCTAAATCGAATAAGACAATATTTAGAAAAATTATATGTGTGTCAATTTTCATTTTCAATTTTTTCGCCATTACTATAACTTACCCAACGGGAAGTTAAAAAAAAAACAACGTTGGTATTGGTATTTTGCCTTGAGGCAAGTTACATGAACTTCCCGATATTTTTAAATAATCGACTTAAAAACAAAAAATAAAATAATTTATAGTGATTAAAAGTATTCCAAGTGGATTTATTACACATATTTGAAAAAGAACGAACACGTGAACTTGGAGTTTTTCTAAAAGCAAATTTTTACAAATCAATCATTTTTATAATTAAACCAGTTTCCGTAGGACTTTAATGGTTTAATATGTTCATTAAGATCAAGTACTCTATCGTTATACCAAGTAAATCGTCTAATTTAATTTTAACAAACGTCAAAAAAACAACTCATTTTTTCAAACTTTGATGAATTTTTAAAATTAAACTACTTGTCCTACGGCAGTCTTATTTCAGTAAGTTCTATAAGGCCATGATATATATCGCCAAAAAAGTTTCATAAAAAATCGGTTTTTAAAATTTTTTTCTACAGTTAATTACAAGAAAACGGCTCGGTAGATTTTCACTAAAACTAATCAGTATCATTCCCAACTAATATCTTTCGAACAGTTTTTCGATTTTTTAAAATCGGTTCGGTAGTTAAGCTTAATGTGGACGAAGGTTTAACACTTTTTTCCAAATCACAAGAAACGGCTCGGCCGATCGTCGCACAAAACTGGGAAACGATAACCTCATCTAGATACAAAAATGGTTATTTAAATTTCTGAAATCGTTCAGGAGTTTTTAGGCAAACGTCGATGAAAGTTCTAATTTGACAAATGCCAAAAGACCATACTAATTTTTGCAAACTTGACAAATTTTTTAAAGCTAAACAAGTTGTCGTAGGGACGTAATATTTTAGTATGATCTAGAAGACTATGGTATCTACCGTCAAAAAAATAATAATAAAAATCAACGAAATTTTTTTTTACCACCTTATTACAAGAAACGACCGGCCGGCCCATCTCTACCCAAAAACTAATCAGGTCGATTCCCAACCAATATCTTCGAACGATTTTTGAATTTTCAAAATCGATTCAGAATTGCGGGCTAAAACGTGGACGAAAAACTTTTCACTTTTCTGCTGTTTACGAAGAAACGGCTTGTCCGATCGTCACGCAAAACTGACAAACAATAGTCCTCATCGAGATACATTGAAGGGCTTTTAAATTTTTGAAATCGGTCCAGCCGTTTTTGAGAAACGGCGATTTACGGCAAATAATCTGTTGGTGCACACGCACACACACACACACACAACTTTTCCAAATTTGGTCTCATTCGATTCAGAATGGCTTGAAACGTCCGAGAAAACATAAAATTAGCGAATCGGATTTTTTGATGAAACAAACTTCTCCTTCGGGAAGTTAATAATCGAGGAATATTAAATGTTTTCAAATA
>NW_020539724.1:25614800-25635046 GCF_003426905.1 Ctenocephalides felis | reverse complement strand
ACACCTCGTATATTGATAATTATTTATAGTATTATAAATTATAGTAATTTCTAGTTGTCATAATTTTCATCTAAACAAAAATGAGTATATGTAGAATTAATTTTTGACCGAACTACTTATATCAAATATTAACTTCCCGATAAAGTGTGTTTTCATAAAAAATCGTTTCTTCTATAATTGATGTTTTCTCGACACGTTTCAGCCATTCTGAATCGAATGAGACCAAATTTGGAAAAAGTATGTGTGTATGTGTGAACAGATTTTTTGCCGTAAATCGACGTTTTTCTCTCAAAACGCCTGAACCGATTTCAGAAATTTAAAAGCCATGTGATATCTCGATGAGGATAATCGTTTCTCAGTTTTGCGCCACGATTGTCTGGCCGTTTCTTTCTAATTTCTTTGTATTTGAAAAAAGTGTTAAACTTTTCGTCCACATTTAAACTCATACCACCGAATCCATTTAAAAAAATTAAAAACTGTTCGAAAGATATTTGTTGGAAATGATACTGATTAGTTTTAGGTAAAAATCTACCGAGCTGTTTTCTTGTAATTAATTGTTGAAAAAAAAAATTCAAGCCGATGGAACCTTTTTTGGCGATATATATCATGGTCTTATAGAACTTGCTGAAAAATTACAACTTCGCAACAAGTAGTTTAATTTTAAAAATTCATCAAAGTTTGAGAAAATAAGTAGCTTTTTTGACGTTTGTTAAAATTAAAATTAGACTTGGTATAACGATAGAGTACTTGATCCTAATGAACAAACTAAACCATTAAATTCCTACGGAAAATGGTTCAATTATAAAATTGTTGATTTTTGAAAATTTCTTTTAGAAAATTCTCCGAGGTAACGCGTTCGCTCGTTTTCAATTATGTGTAATAAATCCACTTGAAATATTTTTAATCACTCATAAATTAATTTATTTTTATTGATTGATTACCCGATTATTTACACTGATCGGGTAGTTCATGTAACTTGCCTCAAGGCAAAATACCAATACCAACTAGTTTATTTTTTCACTAACATGGTTTCACTAACATTGCGACATGTTTTTGTTTGTGTTTAATGTATTAATTATTTGTGTGTTTTGTTTCCACTGAAGAAACGTTTTTATAACGAATTTATTGAATTTATTTAAAGAAACATATCTTGGTTTTATTTCTATTTATTATCTGGATGGATTCCAGTTACAAAGTTTTTTGTTTTATTGCATACTTATAATCAACCAAAAAAAAAATTATTTTACATATATACTAGCTGTACTTATTCACGCTACGTCGGATTTAACTCTGAATTAAAAATTTGAACAAAATGCATATTTATTACACCTAGTTTACCAGTTCAACTGTCTTCTAGTCTACCTTTCTATATGGCCATGTGTCTACTCCTACCTGTCTACTGTCTACCAGTAACTGTCACCTGTTTATCATTCTATCAGTCTACCAACATAGCAGTCCACCAATTTACCTTTTTACCAATTTAATTGTCCACCAGTTTACTTGTCCACCAATATACCTGTGTCAGCCTGTTTATCAATCTACTAATTTGGCTGTCCACCAATTTACCTGTTAAATAATTTACCTGTCTACTTGTTTACCTATCAACCCGTTTATCCATCTACCATTTCACTGTCAACCAATTTAGCTGTTTACCAATGTATCTGTCATCCTGTTCTACATATCCAACAATTATTCTGTCAACCTTTTAATATGTGCACATATTCGTCTATTTACCAGTTGTCCTGTATATCATTTTACATATTCATTAATTTACCTGTCCCCCAGTTTACCTATCTACCAATTTACCCGTTTATTTCAAAACCTGTCCGGAGATTTACCGAACAATTTCCCAAATTTTCAGGCGATCGGAAGTATGGTTTATGAATGTACAACAATTATACACACACACCGACAGACAGACAGACAGACATACATCCATTTATATATATATACTAGATGACCCGACAGACGTTGTCCTGTACTCACCTCTACGTTTTTTAATATCCTATACTAATATTTATACCGTTCAGTTAAAAAATAATCATTATTGTTTTTCGAGTTACTATTTACACTAATATATGAGTGATGTTAAATGTAGTACTGTTTCAAATAAAATGATTATTCTCAATTCCCACGGTTAACACTTTAATTATCCCTTTAACAAATATTAAAATATGTTCAATAAAATTATATATTAAAACTTATACACTGCGATTTATAGAATAAATTTATTTCCAATAGCTCAATTTATTTTATTGAATTTAAGGGTTATACAATATTTTTAGACATACCTGTAGATGTGGATGTTTAAATGTGATTTTTTTTTTTTCACGGCTAAAACATTGATTTTCCAAATTTATCACCATGCATTTATTGTCATAGCATAGATACACGTGTTGAAAATTGAAAGCTTTTAAAAAGTATAACAAATTCAGAAAGAATTAATATATAGCATGCGGTCAAGGTACAATATCACCTTGGATTTTTCTACCCAAAATAATTGCTTCAATAATGTTGCCTACAATTTTTATAATTTCGTACCATATTTTAACTGGCTTTTAGTATTTTAATATCTAAATTGCATTTTTCACTAATAATTCAATATACATTATTAGTTAAGTTTATATTTGAAGTTAATTAATTTGTCAAATTTTGTTCACATGTGCTCTATTCAACCTACTATCAACAAAATTATTGCAGTAAATGGAGAGGAAAAAAGCGTATGCCCAGCTAATTTTAATCTAAGGTTCAGAAGTGAAAACAATTTGCATTTTGTCACCACCCCCCGCATTAATTGGATTATAACTCTCTTAATTCTGATTTTATCATAACTTGTAATATTTTAAAGGTGATTAAATAAGCTACAACTTTCTCTATCATAAATTTTACCGTAACTTCTCTTATTTTGAAACGGCGAAGGGTTAAAGGGCTCGAAAGACACTCTGGTTGGACAGCCGCGCACTCTTTAAACAATTAGAACTCTATCTATATTTGTGTAACAAAAAATAATAAAAAGTAATAATTAGTCTGAAAAATACCTTGAATTTTCATATATATACTTTTATACGTATTCGTTCAGAGATATTATAATGAGAAATTGTTTTTTTTTAAATGGATTTTTTTTATGAAATCATGAGTTTTTTGAAAATCGTCTGTACTAATGTTATGGTATTTTCTAGAATCCATCAAGATCTCTCAAACCAAGTTAATTCTAGATGGAAAACGATTATTTTTAATTTTGGTGGAAGAGGCACTCATAAACTATTTGATTTAAATGAAAAAAAAAACATTGTATGCGTCTTTTAATTGCATGATAGCTCACTCATTTTACACGCAGAAGTACTTCTTTTAAAACTTATTTGGAGAACTATAAAAACCCATTTTTATAATTAACTTAATATTGTTCCTAGAGCACTGTAAAATAGCGATTTATTAGGATTTTCATTGATATAATTTTGTTCATTACATAATTTTCGTTAAAATGTATATTTTTTAAGATATTAGCAAAAAACGATGAAAAACGCAAAAAGAAACAAATTTTCAGTAGCCAGTAACTTGAAAAGTATTTGCTTTTTTGAAAAACATTATTAAACATTTTTCTCTTATAATTAGTTCTTTTATCCACATTCAACGTTATTACACCACTGAAAAGAAATGGCATCCCCCCGGGTAGTGCAAAGGAGTCTAAATTGTTTTCACTTTTGAACTTGAGAGTAAGATGAGCCTAATTCCGAAATTCCAAACGAATTGGAAAACAGTAAAAAAAAGTTTAGACCTAAAGCGCTCCATTGAGTAAATATTCCGTACAAAATGCCAACCATATGAATTTTTGACACAATGAAACTTCTAAATAATTTTTTGAATAAGTAATTTTTTTTGTATTGTGACTTAGTATAGTAAGGCAAAACGACCGCAAATTGAATATTTTTGAGCGCAATCACTTATGGCTCGTCTCCTTTGCACGAATTCGTACGGCGAATCTGTTCGCAAAGTGCGCAAACAAAATTATTGCAAGCAAAAACAATCCACGCGTACGTTGAGAACACGATTCACCGTGCGCGTCAGTCGCATGAGCAGACTGTTACCGCATGTTATATTATTTGCATCTTGTATTATTTTAATTATGGCACATCTCAGCTGCTTTTCGACAATAATAATGTAGACATTACATTTTCTTTATTTTTAATCATGAATTTATTATATTTTAATATTGCCTTAGCATATAAGTGAATAGAAATGTTTGGCAAATGACAGTTGTCATTTGTTTTTAATGTCAAACCATGCCTTAAATATTTTAAAGGTCAAGCAATGATAAGCGGTTTTTTGCAATTTTTTCCATTTATTTCTACAATCTAACTATATTTCTATGAATCAAAACATTCTAGAAAATTTCCCGAACAAACTTCAGGAAGATTCATGAAAGTCCGAATTATAGTTTAGGAGGATTAATGAAACTTACATTGTTACAGAAGAATTTTATATATAAGATATATATATATATATATATATATATTATGTATATATATATATTATTATATATATATATGAGTAAGTTCTTCAAGGGCATACATCAAATAAAAGGCAAAGATTTAGAAGTTAATCTTTAATTTTTCCAAACGTTTCGACATAGTATTTTATGTCATCATCAGTGGATCTACAGAATGAATATTGAAAAATTAATATAATCTAGGAAAAAATGACAGAAATTGGAAAAAGAACTATAGATATAAGTAATATAATTATAACAATAACAATTATACTTAACAGATAGATAAACAAGAGAAATGAAAAGTAAAAAGAAATATATATATATAAACATACAAAAGCGTAATATATATACATAAATAAACAACATGTTTATTCATTCTGTAGATCCACTGATGATGACATAAAATACTATGTCGAAACGTTTGGAAAAATTAAAGATTAACTTCTAAATCTTTGCCTTTTATTTGATGTATGCCCTTGAAGAACTTACTCATATTTCTCAACATCAAAATTAACTACTTTAACATATATATATATATATATATATATATATAATATATATATATATATATATGTGTGTGTGTGTGTGTATTTATAATATATTAATAAAATTTTTATATGTATATAAATATTAATGAAATTCAGAGCAGACGCACAGGCTACTTGGTTCATTCTTTCATGCTATCTAGAGGAGTCGTCAAAAATGCCGAACAGGTAAATTATTAAAATTTTATAAATTATATATATATATATATATATATATATATATATATATTTCGTATATATTATAATTGATTCATATATTAAATTATTATTTCCCATTTTAGTATGAAAAAGTTGCTCAAGTCATACCTAGGTATAAGGATAAACTTTAAATTTAAATTAGAATAAAACCAATGAATATATATTTTGTAGGATTCTGATTAATAGTCATTCGAAATTTAATTAATTTGATATATAATTATAACTAGTTGAAAGTGGCATTTAGCCTTAAGGCAAGTTGCATGAACTTCCCGAAATGTGTAAGAATTGACTTTCAATCGAAATTGAAATTTAGATATTTAGATAAAATTTTCAACTGTCTATTTCAAAAATAAAGTTATCGCTTTCAATTAAATCTAAACCTTGCGATTTTGACTAGAATTTTCTCAAACACTGACACGTGCTTGTATGCCCTAAAATTGTAGCTTATTATTTTAACTTTTAATGAATTGATAATGTTAGACTCATCATATCACAAAAGCAACTTTTGACAAAAATTTTGACTAAATAGTTTTCTCAAACTTTGATAAATTTTTAACAATAAACTAATTGTCGTAGAGCCGTAACATTTTAGCATGTTTTATAGGACCATGATACATATTGCCAAAAAAAGACTCACAAAATCGGCAAATTTTTTTGTTCAACATTTAATTTCAAGAAAACGGCCCGGTAGATCTTCACCTAAAACTAATCAGTTTTATTCCCAACCAATATCTTTCGAGCAGTTTTTGATTTTTTAAAATCGATTCAGAATTGAGAGCTGAAACGTGGCCAAAAAGTTTTACACTTTTTTGCAAATTTTGCACAAAAAACGGTTTGGCAAATCGTCGCACATAACTGAGAAAAGATAGACATCGAAATACACCGAATGGCTTTCAAATTTTTGAAATCGGTTCATGCGTTTTTGAGCAAACGACGATGAATGTTCTAATTGACAAACGCCAAAAAAAGCGATACTAACTTTCGCAAAACTTTGAATTTTTAAAATTGAACGATTTGTCGTAGGGCCGATTTTTACCAAAAACCAATCAGCACGATTAATATCCAACTAATATCTTTCGAATGGTTTCTGAATTTTTAAATCGATTCAAATTGCGGGCTAAACGCTAGTCTTCATCGAGATACATCGAATGGTTTTTAAATTTTCGAAATCGGTTCAGCCGTTTTTGAGAAACCGTCGATTTACGGCAAAAAGTCTGTACACACACTCACATACACACATACATTTTCCAAATTTGGTCTCATTCGATTCAGAATAGTTTGAAACGTCGAGAAAACATAAAATTAGCGAATCGGATTTTCCGATGAAAACAAACTTTTCCTTCGGGAAGTTAATAATTAATTTGATATAACTATTAAATATATAACTAATCAATATAGTTTAATAAGATTATGTGTTTACGTTTTTTAAAATTGTGCTTTTTGTACGAATAATGAGCCCAGTTCTTGTGTTATTAGTTACCAAGTCAAACTAATAATAATTTGGTAAATAATTAAAAAGTATAAAATATATAGATAGAAATATATAGTAATATATAGAAATATAAAGTAAAAGAACAGTCTCAAAAAAACGAATGTTTTTTGAAATCATTAAATCTGTTGGTGCTATTTAATGAAATACTTAGAAAATTTGTATTTTAAACTTTGAAAAAATTAGACTTTTGAGAAATTTTTAATTTTTGAAAAAAAATGACTGTTTTGAAAAAAAAGACTTTCTGAAAATAAAATGTTTTCTTTATTTTGAAATATTTTGGAAATTTTGACCTTTTTTCAAAGCAATCTTTGAAAAATCGTATTTAGTACTGCTTTAGCTGCATAGAGACGAAATATAGAAGCGCGTAAACGCCGCGTCGCCGTCTAACGGACAAACCTGTTACGGAATCCATAGAAGTGTAAACAAAATTTATACGTATTATTAAAATCTACATAAAATGTTCGATAATTTGATGTGTCTAATGATGATTTTCGACCACCAAATCGCATTTTTTTTACTTGATCTCCGAAACCGCTGGACCTGCCTTCCCAAGAATTCAATCAGTTCTTCATCTTGTCAATACAAGTAAAATGTTTTTTGAATTATTAAAATCGGTTCTTCTTGATACTGAGTTACCGTTTTGGCACTTTGTGCGCCGTAACTTCGAAACGGCTAGACCTGCCTTTGCCAAAAACTCGGTTGAATAATTAAAATCGGTTGGACCATGTTCCCGAAATCGTAAACCAAAAATTTGTATTCGCACACACACACACATACATCCATTTTTTCGAAGGTATGCCAAAATGTTCAGAATCCTCTGAAACGTAAAGATATATAAAAATTTTCATTTTCGATTTTTTGCGACTTGAGCAACCTCGCCTTAATTCTCTCAATTTAAATTGCAATAGACTGATGATTTCAAATCAATTTCAGATTTTAATTTTTACATACATCGTTTCAGGTATCTCTTTTTTCATTACAACTAGTTCATCAGAAGATATTATTTACAGCCTGGAATTATTTTCCTTAAATAACTCGCTTGTATTCAATGTAAGTGTTAGTTATTTAAAATTTATTTTAAGTCATCAATTAACTTAATTGCATGTGTTTTATTTCAGGTAACTGCTGCAGTGCTAGTATATCTGGTAATTCTTATACAGTTCGATATGACTCACAAACATAATTCAAATAATAATCAATTTATAAGTCTTACTGATCATCTCAACTCTTCAAATGTATAAATTCAGATGACAAAATGCATTATGCAAAGAATAATAATATATAATTAAATAAGGATGGTCTAGTCTGAATAAATATGTTTAGAAAGCATTTGTTTTGAATATTTTTCAAATTTTAAGAACCATTTGTTATCAAGATAGCTAACATTGAAATCAAATCAAATGTAATTGTGTTTATAAAAGCAATTGCTATTGTTTTTGTGAAATACGTCATTCGACTTTATCGACAAAACTTATCAAATATATTGTAAATATAATTTGCATATTATTAGATTGCTAACAATTGTATGTCGTTTTTTTTAAATTTTACAATCTAATTAATGAATTTAGTATAAGTAGCATTTTGCCCTAAGGGCAGTTGCATGAAATTTCCGATACGTACACATAATAAAGATAATTGAATAATTGAACAATAAAATTGAGATTCAGCTATTTAGAAAAATGTATAACGGTTATTTCGAAAATATAATTTTCGCTTTCATTAAAAAAATATACGGTACGATTTCCAATTGATGTTATTCAAACATACTTTACAATATCCGTAATTGTATAAATTAAATCATTTGGATGATCAAATTTCATTTCATCTATTTCGTGTTTTATAAATGTATTTTATTAAATTGTGAACGTCAGCTGTAATCAGTAGCTAGCTACAAAACACCGAATATATTGTATGTTTGGTAGGTTTATTTTCTTATTAGAAACGCTTAAGCAAAATTTTAACTTTGATGATTGTTCATAATTCAACCATTATCGTAGGCTTATGAGGTTTCATAAAAATTGCCAGAAACAAAATTAATATAAAGAAATGAATGATCCGTCCAATCTTTGCCAAAAACTATTTAGCGCGATTTCCAATCAATATCTTTCGAAGGTTTTTTTTTAACTTTTAAAATCAAATAAAATTGTGGACTAAAACGTGAACACTTTTCTGCTAATTACAAAGAAACGGCTCGGTTGATCATCGCACAAAACTGGTAAAGGCTAGTTTTATCGAGTTACATCGATTGGTATTTACATTTTCAAATCGGTCCAGCCGTTTACTACTATACTTTTTCCAAATTTAATCTGATTCAAATCTGAATGCTCCAAAACGTCGAGAAAACATAAAATTATCAATTAGCAAAAAATTATACTTCTCCTTCGGGAAGTTAATACTTATTTTATTTAATTATAAATATTCAAATTTATTCATTTACAAAATTTAAATGTAAAAAGTAGCTAAACCTGAATTTTCGCATTGACTAATAAAATTATTATTTATACATATCGGAAAGTTCATGCAACATTCTTTAAAGCAAAATACCACTTACACCTAGTTATATATTTCTTTCAAATAATTTATATACTATTATATATATCTATACACTTTATATTTCACATATACAACAATTATCTTATTAGTATAAATTCGATTAAGTGCTTTCCATAATAAAATCATATATAGTAGATTATTGGTAAAAAGTATGTTTAATATTATAAATATTGTAAAATTGTTTAATATTTATAAAATTATATATATAGTGATAAAATTATTTATTTAAAGTATATAAGTGAGCTTAAGAACATTAGCCAAAATTAAAATTAAAATATGGATCATTTTCGATATACAAAAAAAAAAGAAATAAAAAAATTTTTTTTTTACAAAAGTACTTGTTTTGTCAACATAAGCAGAAAGTTTTTTGAATCATTCAAATCGGACGCTTAGTTCTCTCAAAAACTGCCATTTTTGTACATTTAGCTCTGTATCTTCAAAATGGTTGGACCTGTTTTTGCCAAAAACTAATCACCACTTTTCCCTATCAATAGAAATTAAATGTTTTTTGAATCACACACACACACATCCATTTTTTTCTGGGGTATGTTTAGAAACATTCAAAACTTGAAGAAATTTTCATTTTCACTATTACTACAGAAAGTTAAAAAGAATAGTCAATCAATAGAAAATAACAAAATGGTAAAATTACTCTAATTTAAAAAATCCTCTTATCCTCCGTTCCTTTAAAAGTTACTCTCATATTAAAAGTGTTTGAAAATGATAAAAATGAAATAATTATGGTTTTACTTAAGCTATGACAAATTTTGATATTTTTGTAACATTTCCAATTATTTCACCTCAAGCGATTTATGCAATAATTTTGTAAATATTACATAATATAGTGTTACGTAGTGTCAGGGGAAGTCCCGTAACGCCGGACAGCACCTAATACCGGACACTATATTTAACACGTATTATTTAAGCGAGTATAAATCTTTTTATATCAAAATACAAGTGAAAGGGACGCGGGGGGCACACAGGTGCAGGATCACCCGCCAAGACTCACCTGTGACGCACACGGCCACGGCGGGAGCAACCTTTTGCTGTTTTAGACGTGTATATACTTGGCACCGCGATGGTGGAAATTGGCAAAACTGATATGACCTGATTTTTTGACGATTTTTTTGCTGTCGATTGGTGCAAACTAAAATTTTTTTGCTCTCTCCGTTCTCGAGATAAATGGCTGGGGCCAAATTCGGTGCTAACTATATATATAGTCAGCACCGACCCCTTTAAAAATGCAAAAAAATCAAAATTTCTTTTTACTATCTATCGTTATCAAAGATTTTTTTTGCTGTCGAATGATGCAATTAATTTTTGGAAAAGTTTTGCCCATCATAGATTTTCACGCATAGGAAAATTCCCATTTTTGCCAATTAAAAAAATTGACAAATTTGAAAATGCCCAATTTTTTTGCTTGCTTACTTAATATAAGAACAAAAAAAATTTTTCAAAACATTTATTTTTTCACCCCTTTTCAGAGGGTTGCCAATTTTTTGGGGTGTCCACAGGTTACTTTTTCAAAAATTGTTTCGGAATCTGTGATTTTTTTGCTCTGCGATACAAAAAAGAAAAATTCAAAAAATAAAATTTTAATTTTGATTTTTTCGTAGCATAAAAACGAATAGTTTGCGTCCATAAGTACTACGTAGTATACGATGCTTTTCAATTTATTTACTTACCCCCAAAACAGACTTAATGAATCAATTAGTCAACAAAATTTCAGTAATTTCAGTAAATAAATAATGCGTCTTTGGCCACCCGCCGCCGAGAGACTCTACGGCGTAGAGAGTCTCTACGCACTGGGTCTCTCGAAGATGAGCGAGTGAGAAAGCTATACGCCATTGTGAGAGTGAGACGGCTATATATATGCACCGCGATTCCTGTTACATTTTAACAATTTATATAAAAATTGTATGAAACTATTAATTCCTGTCGAGCACATATTTTTGTAAAGGTATTGTTGATGATTTTGTTGGAAAAAAATAAGCATATTTAAAGCGGATTGCAATTCGTTTTCATACTACGAAAAAAATCAAAATTAAAACTTATTTTTTTTAATTTTTCTTTTTTGTATCGCAGAGCAAAAAAATCACAGATTCCGAAACAATTTTTAAATTTTTGAAAAAGTGACCTGTGGACACCCCAAAAAATTGGCAACCCCTCTGAAAAGGGGTGAAAAAATAAAGTTTTTGTAAAATTTTTTTTTGTTTTATATTTAAGTAAGCGAGCAAAAAAATTGGGCATTTTCAAATTTGTCAATTTTTTTAAATTGGCAAAAATGGGAATTTTCCTATGCGTGAAAATCTAAGCTGGACAAAACTTTTCCAAAAATTAATTGCATCATTCGACAGCAAAAAAATCACTGATAACGATAGTAAAAAGAAATTTTGATTTTTTTGCATTTTTAAAGGGGTCGGTGCTGACTATATATATAGTTAGCACCGAATTTGGCCCCACCCATTTATCTCGAGAACGGAGTGAGCAAAAAAATTTTAGTTTGCACCAATCGACAGCAAAAAAATCGTCAAAAAATCAGGTCATATCAGTTTTGCCAATTTCCACCATCGCGGTGCCAAGTATATACACGTCTGTTTTAGGCGCAAAATCACGGCGTCATCTAAATATCAATTGAAATAATTCTACTGTTTTTATGCATTTATATTTGAATGGCATTCAATAATAAAAGTAGTACTTGATTGTTATCCGTGAAATGATTAAATATTATTAAATATTTTAAACAATTTTAGTAGGCACCGCCAAATGAAAGTACATATCTGTCCCTTAGAACTGGACACTAAGTCGTCCCTTAGCGCCGGACAGTAAACATATTGATATTTCTTGTGAGAATTGACGTAATTTAATTTTAATTATTTAATTTTTCGTATTTTTTAGTCAAAGAATGAAAATCTTATGATGAATGCTCCAGCTGAGAGCATCGGTGTGGCCCAGCCAAAAGGGTGGATAAATAGTGATTTTTTTTTGCAATATCTAAGAATATTTGTCAAACACATATGTGCAGACACTCAAGAGTATGTAGATGGCTACATATGTGTTTAATGCTAGTTATTTTGAAATGTCCGGTACTAGGTGCCACTTTGTAAAATCATATTTTTGTTACCAAAGTTTGATTGATAGTATTAATTATTTTTAGCATAGGTTAAGTTTTTGTTGATTTCTAACTTTGTTATCTAACATAAGTCATAATTTAATAAACATTTCGTAAAATTTTTTTGATTTATTTATAAATAGCCTTAGGTGTCCGTCACTCGGGGACTTTCCCCTACATTTCATATTTCTTACACTGATATTACGAAACTGTACGTAACTATAGTTTAGTGGGTAAGTATATAATTGCAACTAACAATAATAATATTAATTGATTTATGTAAATTTATTACCTGAATACGTGCGTATAATCTTCAGGCTCTCGCATCCTCTTATGTGGATTAATATTTTCAGCAATTTTAGTGTTCAGTTCTTTTGATGAACACTTATATATGTTCTCTAGAAAGGATTTCCACCGTGACTTCATGTGCAATTTGAATTCATGAAAGCGCCCTTGAAAGATTAATATAAGATTTTTTAGAAACTTTATAAATCATATATTATATATTTTATTTAGTTAACTATACATTATCTAAATTTATATAATAAAATGCATGTTTACAAAGATTGTTATGAATTAAATTCTAGAGATATAAATTAAAATAATAAACTGATAAGATATTGTTAAAGACAAGAGTTAGAAATATTATAGTATATTTATAAAAGTTGCATTTCATGGCGTAACGGTAAAGCGCACAGCCTTATGTGAACGGGATAGTGAGTTTGAATTCTCGCTCTGGACAACATGATATCGTGAAGTAGTGATGTCCATTTTCAGTTGATGCATGGCATCGAGCCTTAAGGCAAATTGCTGAAAGTTACCGTACCTCAATTTAAAGTTTTTAATAACTAAGAAATGAAAAATTAGATTTTTTATTTGTTTTGAACATTTTTGGAAATTTTGAGAATATGAACATTGGAAAAAAATCTTCTTTCAAAATACTGATCTTTTTCGAAAACTTAGAATTTTTTTGCAAAATTGGAAATGTTTTGAAAACTAAAATTTTTTGATATTACTTTTTAAACTTTGAAATCTATGAATTTTCCTGATTGTTTTAGATTTCACTTGAATATCTGTTAATTTATATTACAAAATATCTGATTTTCGACCGCTAACTGGCATTTTTTTAAAACAAAATCTGGATTTCCTAAACCGCTGGGCCTGCCTTTTCAAAAAAAAAATTAATTCTTCATTACGCCAAGACAAGTTGAATGTTTTTTGAATCATTCAAATCGGATGCTCTGTTCTCTTAAAAACTTAATTTTCATTTTTTGCACTCTTTGCTCCGTGTCACTGTATCTGAGTCAACACTTCTCCTTATCAAAGGGAATCGAATGCTTCGAGAATAATTGGTTGAGCGGTGCTCCCGAAAAAGTCGACGAAAATTGTACCCATCCATACATGCATACAACATACACATATGCACACACATAATTTTTTTCTAAGGTATGCCAAAATGTTCAGAAACCGTTGAAACGTAAAGATATGCAAAAAATATAATTTTCGATTTTTGGACAATTTGCAATTTACCATAATATCACGGATGGTTTAATTTGGGAAATACCAAAGTTTGGAATTTGCAGTGTTTTTTTACGTGATTTGGCATTTGTCGACATTTTCTCAAAAACGACTGATGAACCAATTTAAAAAATGCAATGCTATTTGATCAAACTTGATAAGAACTCACGCTGATTAGTTTTGAAAAACAATCGACCGCGCCGTTTTCTTAGAATTTGCAGGAAACATCAACATTTCACCTCCACATTTTCACAAAATTTTAAATCGATTTTGAGATTTTAAAAACCATATTAAAGATATGAGTTTTGGGATTAGCCGTGCTGATAAGTTTTCAGAAAAGATTGTCCAAGTCATATTTTCATAATTGAAAATATAACCATTTTATTAAACTTGCATATTAGAAGAATGCTTGTTTTTAACTAAATTTTAAAACGTTATTGACTTAACACAAGTAGTCTTGTCTCAACGACAAGAATGTTTTTTGAATTTAAATCGGATGCTTAGCTTTTTCAAAAACTACAATTTTTTCTAGATTTAGCCTTATATCTTTGAAATGGCTTGACCTACTTTTGCCAAAAACTAATAAACACATCTCCCTATCCAGAGGAATGATTTTTGAACCTGTTTGATCCATTCAAATCGGTTGATCCATGCGCCTGAAAACGTGGACGAAAATATGCGAACACAAAACACACACACACATCCCTATTTTCTGAGATATGCCAAAATGTTCAAAAACCTCTGAAACATGTAAATATGCAAAAAAAATATTTTCGATTTTCGGCCCATTACTATAACTTATCCTAATTACGAAGAAAGTACCCTTGGGATCAATTAATATCTTTCTAATAAATTTCAATTTTCAAATTGTGGGTTAAAACGTGGAAAAATATGTTTACACTTTTCTGATAATTAAAAAAATGGTTAGGCCGATTGTCGTACAAAAACTAATCAATCTCTGCTCTCCCACTGAGTTACATCGCATGGCTTTTAAAGTTTTGAAATCGATTCAGCCGTTGTCGGGAGAACGTCGACGAAAGATCAAAAATCGGCTCATATACACATACCACCAACATCATATTGTCTTAAAAAATGTATATTATTTTGATTGACAACAAAACTGTGCAAAAAATACACATACACATACTTTTCCTAAATTTGGTCTCATTCGACTCAGAATGGCTTGAAACGTCGAGTACACATAAAATTAGCAAATTGAATTTATTAGCGAAAACAAGCTTCTCCTTCGGGAAGCTAAATGAATATTATGCTTTTTATTAATATTTTATATTTTTTTATTTTATAAATATCCTATTAGTGTAAATCAACAAGCGTATGTATGTTATATATATGTAAATTTTTGCTTTGAACAAAAAATATAAAATAGCAATAAATACATATTTATACTAATACTAATTAATATTAGTATTAATTAATACTAATTAATAATACTATTAATTATTACTAATTAATAATACTATTAATTATTACTAATTAATAATACTATTAATTAATACTAATTAACATTACTATTAATTAATACTAATTAATAATACTATGAATCAATACTAATTAATAATAATATTTTTTATATATTATATAATATATAAACCTACATATATTATATATTATATATATTTTTTTAATTTATTTTCATATTATACAACAATCACAGTTATTTACATACCCTATGAGTTATATGGCAAACTTACACATAATAATAATAATAATAATCACAGAAATAAATAAAAAAAATAATAATAATAATAAATAAATAAATAAAAATAGATAAAAAATAAAGAAAACAAATAAAGAAAAAATAAAAAGAATCAAAAGAAAAAAAACAAGTAGTACTAAGTAATTGTAGTAATTGCTCTAATAAGCAATTGACTATGGAAAACATTTTTTTACATTAAGTCTATAGGCTGTTTCTATATATTATATAAACCTACATATATTATATATTATATAAACCTACATATATTATATATTGTATAAACCTACATAAACACATTAGCATAAAATAAAAATAACAAAACAACTTAATTTAAATTTTTTCAGTTTTTGTTTAAGAATTATGTATCTAAATTCAAATACAAAACTTGTCATCAAATCGAGCCTACTCACCTGTTGCTCCAAGATAATTATGCAATTTATGTGACATGTTTCAAGTGAAATTTATATATAATTATAAATATTACACCCCCACTAGGACAAAATGAGAAGTTATTTTTATCGCGGAAAAGATAACTGTTTGCATACACAATGTGAGCAATAAGAAAATAACTTTTTCCGTCGCTAAAATTTTTCACGAATGAAATTCAGCAGCAGAGGAGTGTGCGCACAAAAGATTACGTTTACACACGCAAAGAATGATTGTTTTATTAAGCCATAAAACATTTGAAATATTGTGATGATTTGTAATAACAAACGCTGATAAGGGTACACACACAATCTCAGGTAGATTGCCTGAGACGATGGTGAGATTTATTGAAAGGAACACGTTATTGATCATTAAGATTTAAAGTCAATAAATTGATAAATGTATATATATATATATATATATATATATATACATATTGATATATATATATATATATATATATATATATAATAATAATATTATATAAAAATAATATAAATATATTAACATATATATTTATAAATTGAGGGCTTTTTTCAGATGGTGAAATATTATAATAAATTGGGCGTCCATCCAATAATTTAAACTATTTATTGAAGTAAAATGTTTTATAGTCAAACGTTTCGGATCCTGATTTGACCCATCTTCAGTGCATACAAATAATTGGAAGAAAAAACAGAAAACACGGAAAATATATAATGCAAAAATTACTATAACAAGTTATAAAGCACGACATTTAATAACTATTAAATTAAAATAAATATATATTAAATAAAATAATTCTTTTTTGAAAAAACTTTTTCATTGCATTTTATTTCATTAAAAAAAACTAGTGGGGTGCATGGCATTTTGCCTTAAAGCAAATTGCTGGAACTTCTCGTACCGTAATTAAAATCTTGGTACGGAACCCAAAAAAAACACCAAATAGCGTACACATTATGAAAATCTCTATAAAATACCTGATAATTTGATGTGCATAAGTGCAATAAACATTTTTGACCGCCAAATGACATTATTTTAACTTATTTCTATTGAGAGTTCACATCCGCTGGATCTGTCTTTCCAAAATTTTATCACTTCTCCATCTTGTCAATACAACTAAAATGTTTTTTTAATTATTAAAATCGGACGCCCGTTCTCTTAAAAACTTAGTGGCCATTTTTGGCACTTTTCGCCTTGTACCTTTGGAACGGCTAGACCTGTCATCGCCAAAAACAAATGCTTTTTGAATTATTCAAATCGGTTGATTCGTGTTCCCGAAATCGTAGAAAAAAATCAACAAGCGTATGTATGTTATATATATATATATATATATATATATATATATGTAAATTTTGTGCTTTGAACAAAAATTATAAAATAGCACCTGTCTTCCCAAAATTTTATCAGTTCTTCATTTTATCAATACAAGTAAAATATTTTTTGAATTATTAAAAATGGACTTCGCATCCGATTTGAGAATCCGATGTATGATCCAAAAGGTTACAGAAGTCGACAAGATTATTTTAATCATTACAAAAATTCATATTCTCACAGAGCGCCATCTGTTTATCCAAAATATTGTTGAAATAAAAATAATACAGTAGATCGAGGCTGAATCTTCGAAGTTTACCAATACATCGAGGTTCAGGAAATTCACCACATTATTTTTATTCAGAACATAAGCAGAGTACGAAGCTGATGGAAGGTCGAATTACCTACCATACGGTGGATCTGCCGACGATACTGTCATTTATTCCATTAGATGAATAATAATTGTAACCAGTACCATAACACTGCTATAATCTGCTTTCCCACAATATTTTTATTACGTGTTCCCCTGAATTTTTTATACTGTGAGGTCAGTACTGGGCAGGGAGTGTGTGGATAATCAAGCAGGCTAGATATCGTGGAAGAACAATGATTGGTCATTTTTATTTATCATAAAATGTTGTAATTAATAAATTGTTTATATTTTCATCCAATGGATTTTATATTCTTATATTCATAACTTATTCCTACAGAGTGAATTACTTCACTCAAGAAATTTTATACAATAAAACGCTTTTCAGGTGAGGCTCGAACACAGATCCCCGGCATTGCTTGCGTAACTGTCCTATAACTACCGTGCGCTAACCAATTGCGCTACTGGGGACTGAAGACCACGCTGTAAATTAATTTTCTCAAGAAATTTCATTCAATACAATTACATAAGTGTACAATCAAAATTTTATGTAAAAGAACAACAATTCCCCACATGAGGCTCGAACTCGAACTGTCAAATAAGTACCGTGCGCTAACCAACTGCATCACTGGGAACTGACGAACTAGATGCAAATATAATCTCCTCAAGAAATTTTATACAATAACGCTTTCCCTGCTGAGGGTTTGAATTCACAACCCCGGCATTGTTCGCGGAACCGTCCTATAAGTACTCTGGGGACTGAAGACCAAGTTGCGAATTAACCTTTTCAAGAAATTTTATACAATAACGCTTCCCCAGGTGAGGCTCGAACTCACAACCCCGGCAATGCTCGCAGAACGGTCCTATAAGTACCGTGCGCTAACCAATTGCGCCACTGGGGACCGAATACCAACTGGTTCATTAATTTTCTAAAGATATTTTATCCAATACAATTACATAAGTCTTACATCAAACTTTTATGTAAAATAACAATTCCCCAGGTGAGGCTCGAACTCACAGCACGGCATTGCTTGCGGAACTGTCCTATCAGTAACGTGCGCTAACCAATTGCGCCACTGGGGACTGAATACCAACTTGTTAATTAATTTTCTAAAGATATTTTATCCAATACAATTACATAAGTCTTACATCGAAGTTTTATGTAAAATAACAATTCCCCAGGTGAGGCTCGAACTCACAAACCCGGCATTGCTCGCGGAACTGTCCTATAAGCACCGCGCGCTAACCAATTGTGCCACTGGGGACTGAATACCAACTTGTTAATTAATTTGCTAAAGATATTTTATCCAATACAATTACATAAGTCTTACATCAAACTTTTATGTAAAATAACAATTCCCCAGGTGAGGCTCGAACTCACAACCCCGGCATTGCTCGCAGAACTGTCCTATAAGTACCGTGCGCTAACCAATTGCGCCACTAGGGACTGAATACCAACTTGTTAATTAATTTTCTAAAGCTATTTTATCCAATACAATTACACAAGTTTCACATCAAACTTTTATGTAAAATAACAATACCCCAGGTGAGGCTCGAACTCACAACCCCGGCATTGCTCGCAGAACTGCCCTATAAGTAACGTGCGCTAACCAATTGCGCCACTGGGGACTGAATACCTTTTCTTAATTAATTTTCTAAAGATATTTTATCCAATACAATTACATAAGTCTCACATCAAACTATTATGTAAAATAACAATTCGCCAGGTGAGGCTCGAACTCACAACCCCGGCATTGCTCGCGGAACTGTCCTATAAGTACCGTGCGCTAACCAATTGCGCCACTAGGGACTGAATACCAAGTTGTTAATTATTTAAAAAAAAAAAATTATTCAATACGTCTTACATCAAACTTTTATGTAAAATAACAATTCCCCAGGTGAGGCTCGAACTCACAAACCCGGCATTGCTCGCGGAACTGTCCTATAAGTACCGCGCGCTAACCAATTGTGCCACTGGGGACTGAATACCAACTTGTTAATTAATTTGCTAAAGATATTTTATCCAATACAATTACATAAGTCTTACATCAAACTTTTATGTAAAAGAACAATTCTCCAGGTGAGGCTCGAACTCACAACCCCGGCATTGCTCGCGGAACTGTCCTATAAGTACCGTGCGCTAACCAATTGCGCCACTGGGACTGAATACCAAGTGTTAATTAATTTTCTAAAAAAATAATTCAATACACTTACATAAGTCTTACATCAAACTTTTATGTAAAATAACAATTCCCAGGTGAGGCTCGAACTCACAACCCGGCATTGCTCGCGGGAACTGTCTATAAGTACCGTGCGCTAACCAATTGCGCCACTGGGGACTGAATACCAACTTGTTAATTAATTTTCTAAAGATATTTTATCCAATACAATTACATAAGTCTCACATCAAACTTTTATGTAAAATAACAATTCCCCAGGTGAGGCTCGAACTCACAACCCCGGCAATTGCTCGCGGAACTGTTCTATAAGTACCGCGCGCTAACCAATTGCGCCACTGGGGACTGAATACCTT
>NW_020539724.1:25558567-25613800 GCF_003426905.1 Ctenocephalides felis | reverse complement strand
TCACCTGGGGAATTGTTATTTTACATAAAAGTTTATTTTGAGACTTATGTAATTGTATTGGATGAAATATCTTTAGAAAATTAATTAACAACTTGGTATTCAGTCCCCAGTGGCGCATTGGTTAGCGCCAGGTACTTATATATACTCACCTGGGAATTGTTATTTCACATAAAAGTTTGATGTAAGACTTATGTAAGTGTATTGAATAAATATTTTTTTAGAAAATTAATTAACAAAAGGTATTCAGTCCCCAGTGGCGCAATTGGTTAGCGCACGGTACTTATAGACAGTCCGCGAGCAATGCCGGGTTGTGAGTTCGAGCCTCACCTGGGGAATTGTTTTTTACATAAAAGTTTGATGTGAGACTTATGTAATTGTATTGGATAAAATATCTTTAGAAAATTAATGAACAAGTTGGTACTCAGTCCCCAGTGGCACAATTGGTTAGCGCGCGGTACTTATAGGACAGTTCCGCGAGCAATGCCGGGTTTGTGAGTTCGAGCCTCACCTGGGGAATTGTTATTTTACATAAAAGTTTGATGTAAGACGTATTGAATAATTGTTTTTTTTAAATAATTAACAACTTGGTATTCAGTCCCTAGTGGCGCAATTGGTTAGCGCACGGTACTTATAGGACAGTTCCGCGAGCAATGCCGGGTTTGTGAGTTCGAGCCTCACCTGGCGAATTGTTATTTTACATAATAGTTTGATGTGAGACTTATGTAATTGTATTGGATAAATATCTTTAGAAAATTAATTAAGAAAAGGTATTCAGTCCCCAGTGGCGCAATGGTGTTGCGCACGTTGCTTATAGGGCAGTTCTGCGAGCAATGCCGGGGTTGTGAGTTCGAGCCTCACCTGGGGTATTGTTATTTTACATAAAAGTTTGATGTGAAACTTGTGTAATTGTATTGGATAAAATAGCTTTAGAAAATTAATTAACAAGTTGGTATTCAGTCCCTAGTGGCGCATTTGGTTAGCGCACGGTACTTATAGGACAGTTCTGCGAGCAATGCCGGGTTGTGAGTTCGAGCCTCACCTGGGGAATTGTTATTTTACATAAAAGTTTTGATGTAAGACTATGTAATTGTATTGGATAAAAATATCTTTAGCAAATTAATTAACAAGTTGGTATTCAGTCCCCAGTGGCCAATTGGTTAGCGCGCGGTGCTTATAGGACAGTTCCGCGAGCAATGCCGGGTTTGTGAGTTCGAGCCTCACCTGGGGAATTGTTATTTTACATAAAACTTCGATGTAAGACTTATGTAATTGTATTGGATAAAATATCTTTAGAAAATTAATTAACAAGTTGGTATTCAGTCCCCAGTGGCGCAATTGGTTAGCGCACGTTACTGATAGGACAGTTCCGCAAGCAATGCCGTGCTGTGAGTTCGAGCCTCACCTGGGGAATTGTTATTTTACATAAAAGTTTGATGTAAGACTTATGTAATTGTATTGGATAAAATATCTTTAAAAAATTAATGAACAAGTTGGTATTCGGTCCCCAGTGGCGCAATTGGTTAGCGCACGGTACTTATAGGACCGTTCTGCGAGCATTGCCGGGGTTGTGAGTTCGAGCCTCACCTGGGGAAGCGTTATTGTATAAAATTTCTTGAAAAGGTTAATTCGCAACTTGGTCTTCAGTCCCCAGAGTACTTATAGGACGGTTCCGCGAACAATGCCGGGGTTGTGAATTCAAACCCTCAGCAGGGAAAGCGTTATTGTATAAAATTTCTTGAGGAGATTATATTTGCATCTAGTTCGTCAGTTCCCAGTGATGCAGTTGGTTAGCGCACGGTACTTATTTGACAGTTCGAGTTCGAGCCTCATGTGGGGAATTGTTGTTCTTTTACATAAAATTTTGATGTAACACTTATGTAATTGTATTGAATGAAATTTCTTGAGAAAATTAATTTACAGCGTGGTCTTCAGTCCCCAGTAGCGCAATTGGTTAGCGCACGGTAGTTATAGGACAGTTACGCAAGCAATGCCGGGGATCTGTGTTCGAGCCTCACCTGGAAAAGCGTTATTGTATAAAATTTCTTGAGTGAAGTAATTCACTCTGTAGGAATAAGTTATGAATATAAGAATATAAAATCCATTGGATGAAAATATAAACAATTTGTTAATTACAACATTTTATGATAAATAAAAATGACCAATCATTGTTCTTCCACGATATCTAGCCTGCTTGATTATCCACACACTCCCTGCCCAGTACTGACCTCACAGTATAAAAAATTCAGGGGAACACGTAATAAAAATATTGTGGGAAAGCAGATTATAGCAGTGTTATGGTACTGGTTACAATTATTAATTCATCTAATGGAATAAATGACAGTATCGTCGGCAGATCCACCGTATGGTAGGTAATTCGACCTTCCATCAGCTTCGTACTCTGCTTATGGTTCTGAATAAAAATAATGTGGTGAATTTCCTGAACCTCGATGTATTGGTAAACTTCGAAGATTCAGCCTCGATCTACTGTATTAATTTTTATTTCAACAATATTTTGGATAAACAGATGGCGCTCTGTGAGAATATGAATTTTTGTAATGATTAAAATAATCTTGTCGACTTCTGTAACCTTTTGGATCATACATCGGATTCTCAAATCGGATGCGAAGTCCAATTTTAATAATTCAAAAAATATTTTACTTGTATTGATAAAATGAAGAACTGATAAAATTTTGGGAAGACAGGTGCTATTTTATATTTTTTGTTCAAAGCACAAAATTTACATATATATATATATATATATATATATATATATATATAACATACATACGCTTGTTGATTTTTTTCTACGATTTCGGGAACACGAATCAACCGATTTGAATAATTCAAAAAGCATTTGTTTTTGGCGATGACAGGTCTAGCCGTTCCAAAGGTACAAGGCGAAAAGTGCCAAAAATGGCCACTAAGTTTTTTAAGAGAACGGGCGTCCGATTTTAATAATTAAAAAAACATTTTAGTTGTATTGACAAGATGGAGAAGTGATAAAATTTTGGAAAGACAGATCCAGCGGATGTGAACTCTCAATAGAAATAAGTTAAAATAATGTCATTTGGCGGTCAAAAATGTTTATTGCACTTATGCACATCAAATTATCAGGTATTTTATAGAGATTTTCATAATGTGTACGCTATTTGTGTGTTTTTTTGGGTTCCGTACCAAGATTTTTAATTACGGTACGAGAAGTTCCAGCAATTTGCTTTAAGGCAAAATGCCATGCACCCCACTAGTTTTTTTTAATGAAATAAAAATGCAATGAAAAAGTTTTTTCAAAAAAGAATTATTTTATTTTAATATAATATTTATTTTAATTTAATAGTTATTAAATGTCGTGCTTTATAACTTGTTATAGTAATTTTTGCATTATATATTTTCCGTGTTTTCTGTTTTTTCTTCCAATTATTTGTATGCACTGAAGATGGGTCAAATCAGGATCCGAAACGTTTGACTATAAAACATTTTACTTCAATAAAATAGTTTAAATTATTGGATGGACGCCCAATTTATTATAATATTTCACCATCTGAAAAAAGCCCTCAATTTATAAATATATATGTTAATATATATTTATATTATTTTTATATAAATATTATTAATTTATATATATATATATATATATATATATCAATATGTATATATATATATATATATATACATTTATCAATTTATTGACTTTAAATCTTAATGATCAATAACGTGTTCCTTTCAATAAATCTCACCATCGTCTCAGGCAATCTACCTGAGATTGTGTGTGTACCCTTATCAGCGTTTGTTATTACAAATCATCACAATATTTCAAATGTTTTATGGCTTAATAAAACAATCATTCTTTGCGTGTGTAAACGTAATCTTTTGTGCGCACACTCCTCTGCTGCTGAATTTCATTCGTGAAAAATTTTAGCGACGGAAAAAGTTATTTTCTTATTGCTCACATTGTGTATGCAAACAGTTATCTTTTCCGCGATAAAAATAACTTCTCATTTTGTCCTAGTGGGGGTGTAATATTTATAATTATATATATAAATTTCACTTGAAACATGTCACATAAATTGCATAATTATCTTGGAGCAACAGGTGAGTAGGCTCGATTTGATGACAAGTTTTGTATTTGAATTTAGATACATAATTCTGAAACAAAAACTGAAAAAAATTAAATGAAGTTGTTTTATGCTAATGTGCATAATGCTAATGTGTTTATGTAGGTTTATACAATATATAATATATGTAGGTTTATATAATATATAATATATGTAGGTTTATATAATATATAGAAACAGCCTATAGGCTTAATGTAAAAAATTGTTTTCCATAGTCAATTGCTTATTGGAGCAATTACTACAATTACTTACTACTACTTGTTTTTTTTCTTTTGTTTCTTTTTATTTTTTCTTTATTTGTTTTCTTTATTTTTTATCTATTTTTATTTATTTGTTTATTATTATTATTGTTTTTTTTTTCATTTATTTCTGTGATTATTATTGTTATTATTATGTGTAAGTTTGCCATATAACTCATAGGGTATGTAAATAACTCTGATTGTTGTATAATATGAAAATAAATTAAAAAAATATATATAATATATAATATATGTAGGTTTATATATTATATTATATAATATATAAAAAATATTATTATTAATTAGTATTAATTCATAGTATTATTAATTAGTATTAATTAATAGTAATGTGAATTAGTATTAATTAATAGTATTATTAATTAGTAATAATTAATAATATTATTAATTAGTAATAATTAATAGTATTAATAATTAGTATTAATTAATAGTAATATTAATTAGTATTAGTATAAATATGTATTTATTGCTATTTTATATTTTTTGTTCAAAGCAAAAATTTACATATATATATAACATACATACGCTTGTTGATTTACACTAATAGGATATTTATAAAATAAAAAAACATAAAAGATTAATAAAAATCATAATATTCATTTAACTTTCCGAAGGAGAAGCTTGTTTTCGCTAATAAATTCAATTTGCTAATTTTATGTGTACTCGACGTTTCAAGCCATTCTGAGTCGAATGAGACCAAATTTAGGAAAAGTATGTGTATGTGTATTTTTTTTTGCACAGTTTTGTTGTCAATCAAAATAATATACATTTTTTAAGACAATATGATGTTGGTGGTATGTGTATATGAGCCGATTTTTGATCTTTCGTCGACGTTCTCCCGACAACGGCTGAATCGATTTCAAAACTTTAAAAGCCATGCGATGTAACTCAGTGGGGAAGAGCATTGATTAGTTTTTTGTACGACAATCGGCCTAACCATTTTTTTAATTATCAGAAAAGTGTAAACATATTTTTCCACGTTTTAACCCACAATTTTGAAAATTGAAATTTATTAGAAAGATATTAATTGATCCCAAGGGTACTTTCTTCGTAATTAGGATAAGTTATAGTAATGGGCCGAAAATCGAAAATATTTTTTTTGCATATTTACATGTTTCAGAGGTTTTTGAACATTTTGGCATATCTCAGAAAATAGGGATGTGTGTGTGTTTTGTGTTCGCATATTTTCGTCCACGTTTTCAGGCGCATGGATCAACCGATTTGAATGGATCAAACAGGTTCAAAAATCATTCCTCTGGATAGGGAGATGTGTTTATTAGTTTTTGGCAAAAGTAGGTCAAGCCATTTCAAAGATATAAGGCTAAATCTAGAAAAAATTGTAGTTTTTGAAAAAGCTAAGCATCCGATTTAAATTCAAAAAACATTCTTGTCGTTGAGACAAGACTACTTGTGTTAAGTCAATAACGTTTTAAAATTTAGTTAAAAACAAGCATTCTTCTAATATGCAAGTTTAATAAAATGGTTATATTTTCAATTATGAAAATATGACTTGGACAATCTTTTCTGAAAACTTATCAGCACGGCTAATCCCAAAACTCATATCTTTAATATGGTTTTTAAAATCTCAAAATCGATTTAAAATTTTTGTGAAAATGTGGAGGTGAAATGTTGATGTTTCCTGCAAATTCTAAGAAAACGGCGCGGTCGATTGTTTTTCAAAACTAATCAGCGTGAGTTCTTATCAAGTTTGATCAAATAGCATTGCATTTTTTAAATTGGTTCATCAGTCGTTTTTGAGAAAATGTCGACAAATGCCAAATCACGTAAAAAAACACTGCAAATTCCAAACTTTGGTATTTCCCAAATTAAACCATCCGTGATATTATGGTAAATTGCAAATTGTCCAAAAATCGAAAATTATATTTTTTGCATATCTTTACGTTTCAACGGTTTCTGAACATTTTGGCATACCTTAGAAAAAAATTATGTGTGTGCATATGTGTATGTTGTATGCATGTATGGATGGGTACAATTTTCGTCGACTTTTTCGGGAGCACCGCTCAACCAATTATTCTCGAAGCATTCGATTCCCTTTGATAAGGAGAAGTGTTGACTCAGATACAGTGACACGGAGCAAAGAGTGCAAAAAATGAAAATTAAGTTTTTAAGAGAACAGAGCATCCGATTTGAATGATTCAAAAAACATTCAACTTGTCTTGGCGTAATGAAGAATTAATTTTTTTTTTGAAAAGGCAGGCCCAGCGGTTTAGGAAATCCAGATTTTGTTTTAAAAAAATGCCAGTTAGCGGTCGAAAATCAGATATTTTGTAATTTAAATTAACAGATATTCAAGTGAAATCTAAAACAATCAGGAAAATTCATAGATTTCAAAGTTTAAAAAGTAATATCAAAAAATTTTAGTTTTCAAAACATTTCCAATTTTGCAAAAAAATTCTAAGTTTTCGAAAAAGATCAGTATTTTGAAAGAAGATTTTTTTCCAATGTTCATATTCTCAAAATTTTCAAAAATGTTCAAAACAAATAAAAAAATCTAATTTTTCATTTCTGAGTTATTAAAAACTTTAAATTAAGGTACGGTAACTTCCAGCAATTTGCGTTAAGGCTCGATGCCATGCATCAACTGAAAATGGACATCACTACTTCACGATATCATGTTGTCCAGAGCGAGAATTCAAACTCACTATCCCGTTCACATAAGGCTGTGCGCTTTACCGTTACGCCATGAAATGCAACTTTTATAAATATACTATAATATTTCTAACTCTTGTCTTTAACAATATCTTATCAGTTTATTATTTTAATTTATATCTCTAGAATTTAATTCATAACAATCTTTGTAAACTTGCATTTTATTATATAAATTTAGATAATGTATAGTTAACTAAATAAAATATATAATATATGATTTATAAAGTTTCTAAAAAATCTTATATTAATCTTTCAAGGGCGCTTTCATGAATTCAAATTGCACATGAAGTCACGGTGGAAATCCTTTCTAGAGAACATATATAAGTGTTCATCAAAAGAACTGAACACTAAAATTGCTGAAAATATTAATCCACATAAGAGGATGCGAGAGCCTGAAGATTATACGCACGTATTCAGGTAATAAATTTACATAAATCAATTAATATTATTATTGTTAGTTGCAATTATATACTTACCCACTAAACTATAGTTACGTACAGTTTCGTAATATCAGTGTAAGAAATATGAAATGTAGGGGAAAGTCCCCGAGTGACGGACACCTAAGGCTATTTATAAATAAATCAAAAAATATTTTACGAAATGTTTATTAAATTATGACTTATGTTAGATAACAAAGTTAGAAATCAACAAAAACTTAACCTATGCTAAAAATAATTAATACTATCAATCAAACTTTGGTAACAAAAAATATGATTTTACAAAGTGGCACCTAGTACCGGACATTTCAAAATAACTAGCATTAAACACATATGTAGCCATCTACATACTCTTGAGTGTCTGCACATATGTGTTTGACAAATATTCTTAGATATTGCAAAAAAAAATCACTATTTATCCACCCTTTTGGCTGGGCCACACCGATGCTCTCAGCTGGAGCATTCATCATAAGATTTTCATTCTTTGACTAAAAAATACGAAAAATGGGGGTATGTAGTGACCGTTAGTACTCGCACAGAACAAAATTAAATAATTAAAATAAATTACGTCAATTCTCACAAGAAATATCAATATGTTTACTGTCCGGCGCTAAGGGACGACTTAGTGTCCAGTTCTAAGGGACAGATATGTACTTTCATTTGGCGGTGCCTACTAAAATTGTTTAAAATATCTAATAATATTTAATCATTTCACGGATAACAATCAAGTACTACTTTTATTATTGAATGCCATTCAAATATAAATGCATAAAAACAGTAGAATTATTTCAATTGATATTTAGATGACGCCGTGATTTTGCGCCTAAAACAGACGTGTATATACTTGGCACCGCGATGGTGGAAATTGGCAAAACTGATATGACCTGATTTTTTGACGATTTTTTTGCTGTCGATTGGTGCAAACTAAAATTTTTTTGCTCACTCCGTTCTCGAGATAAATGGGTGGGGCCAAATTCGGTGCTAACTATATATATAGTCAGCACCGACCCCTTTAAAAATGCAAAAAAATCAAAATTTCTTTTTACTATCGTTATCAGTGATTTTTTTGCTGTCGAATGATGCAATTAATTTTTGGAAAAGTTTTGTCCAGCTTAGATTTTCACGCATAGGAAAATTCCCATTTTTGCCAATTTAAAAAAATTGACAAATTTGAAAATGCCCAATTTTTTTGCTCGCTTACTTAAATATAAAACAAAAAAAAATTTTACAAAAACTTTATTTTTTCACCCCTTTTCAGAGGGGTTGCCAATTTTTTGGGGTGTCCACAGGTCACTTTTTCAAAAATTTAAAAATTGTTTCGGAATCTGTGATTTTTTTGCTCTGCGATACAAAAAAGAAAAATTAAAAAAAATAAGTTTTAATTTTGATTTTTTTCGTAGTATGAAAACGAATTGCAATCCGCTTTAAATATGCTTATTTTTTTTCCAACAAAATCATCAACAATACCTTTACAAAAATATGTGCTCGACAGGAATTAATAGTTTCATACAATTTTTATATAAATTTGTTAAAATGTAACAGGAATCGCGGTGCATATATATAGCCGTCTCACTCTCACAATGGCGTATAGCTTTCTCACTCGCTCATCTTCGAGAGACCCAGTGCGTAGAGACTCTCTACGCCGTAGAGTCTCTCGGCGGCGGGTGGCCAAAGACGCATTATTTATTTACTGAAATTACTGAAATTTTGTTGACTAATTGATTCATTAAGTCTGTTTTGGGGGTAAGTAAATAAATTGAAAAGCATCGTATACTACGTAGTACTTATGGACGCAAACTATTCGTTTTTATGCTACGAAAAAAATCAAAATTAAAATTTTATTTTTTTGAATTTTTCTTTTTTGTATCGCAGAGCAAAAAAATCACAGATTCCGAAACAATTTTTGAAAAAGTAACCTGTGGACACCCCAAAAAATTGGCAACCCCTCTGAAAAGGGGTGAAAAAATAAATGTTTTGAAAAAATTTTTTTTGTCTTATATTTAAGTAAGCAAGCAAAAAAATTGGGCATTTTCAAATTTGTCAATTTTTTTAAATTGGCAAAAATGGGAATTTTCCTATGCGTGAAAATCTATGATGGGCAAAACTTTTCCAAAAATTAATTGCATCATTCGACAGCAAAAAAATCTTTGATAACGATAGTAAAAAGAAATTTTGATTTTTTTGCATTTTTAAAGGGGTCGGTGCTGACTATATATATAGTTAGCACCGAATTTGGCCCCAGCCATTTATCTCGAGAACGGAGAGAGCAAAAAAATTTTAGTTTGCACCAATCGACAGCAAAAAAATCGTCAAAAAATCAGGTCATATCAGTTTTGCCAATTTCCACCATCGCGGTGCCAAGTATATACACGTCTAAAACAGCAAAAGGTTGCTCCCGCCGTGGCCGTGTGCGTCACAGGTGAGTCTTGGCGGGTGATCCTGCACCTGTGTGCCCCCCGCGTCCCTTTCACTTGTATTTTGATATAAAAAGATTTATACTCGCTTAAATAATACGTGTTAAATATAGTGTCCGGTATTAGGTGCTGTCCGGCGTTACGGGACTTCCCCTGACACTACGTAACACTATATTATGTAATATTTACAAAATTATTGCATAAATCGCTTGAGGTGAAATAATTGGAAATGTTACAAAAATATCAAAATTTGTCATAGCTTAAGTAAAACCATAATTATTTCATTTTTATCATTTTCAAACACTTTTTAATATGAGAGTAACTTTTAAAGGAACGGAGGATAAGAGGATTTTTTAAATTAGAGTAATTTTACCATTTTGTTATTTTCTATTGATTGACTATTTCTTTTTAACTTTCTGTAGTAATAGTGAAAATGAAAATTTCTTCAAGTTTTGAATGTTTCTAAACATACCCCAGAAAAAAATGGATGTGTGTGTGTGATTCAAAAAACATTTAATTTCTATTGATAGGGAAAAGTGGTGATTAGTTTTTGGCAAAAACAGGTCCAACCATTTTGAAGATACAGAGCTAAATGTACAAAAAATGGCAGTTTTTGAGAGAACTAAGCGTCCGATTTGAATGATTCAAAAAACTTTCTGCTTATGTTGACAAAACAAGTACTTTTGTAAAAAAAAAATTTTTTCTATTTCTTTTTTTTTTGTATATCGAAAATGATCCATATTTTAATTTTAATTTTGGCTAATGTTCTTAAGCTCACTTATATACTTTAAATAAATAATTTTATCACTATATATATAATTCTTATAAATATTAAACAATTTTACAATATTTATAATAATCTATTTGAAAACATTTGATCCACTTTTATGAGGAAAGCACCAAAATCGAATTCTTGTACTATATGTGAAAAGTTGATTGTAAATATAAATAGTATAGTATATAAATTATTTGAAAGAAATATATAACTAGGTGTAAGTGGTATTTTGCTTTAAAGAATGTTGCATGAACTTTCCGATATGTATAAATAATTTAATTAGTCAATGCGAAAATTCAGGTTTAGCTACTTTTTACATTTAAATATTTTGTAAATGAATAAATTTGAATATTTATAATTAAATAAAATAAGTATTAACTTCCCGAAGGAGAAGTATAATTTTTTGCTAATTGATAATTTTATGTTTTCTCGACGTTTTGGAGCATTCAGATTTGAATCAGATTAAATTTGGAAAAAGTATAGTAGTAAACGGCTGGACCGATTTGAAAAATGTAAATACCAATCGATGTAACTCGATAAAAACTAGCCTTTACCAGTTTTGTGCGATGATCAACCGAGCCGTTTCTTTGTAATTAGCAGAAAAGTGTTCACGTTTTAGTCCACAATTTTTATTTGATTTTAAAAGTTAAAAAAAAACCTTCGAAAGATATTGATTGGAAATCGCGCTAAATAGTTTTTGGCAAAGATTGGACGGATCATTCATTTCTTTATATTAATTTTGTTTCTGGCAATTTTTATGAAACCTCATAAGCCTACGATAATGGTTGAATTATGAACAATCATCAAAGTTTAAAATTTTGCTTAAGCGTTTCTAATAAGAAAATAAACCTACCAAACATACAATATATTCGGTGTTTTGTAGCTAGCTACTGATTACAGCTGACGTTCACAATTTAATAAAATACATTTATAAAACACGAAATAGATGAAATGAAATTTGATCATCCAAATGATTTAATTTATACAATTACGGATATTGTAAAGTATGTTTGAATAACATCAATTGGAAATCGTACCGTATATTTTTTTAATGAAAGCGAAAATTATATTTTCGAAATAACCGTTATACATTTTTCTAAATAGCTGAATCTCAATTTTTATTGTTCAATTATTCAATTATCTTTATTATGTGTACGTATCGGAAATTTCATGCAACTTGCCTTAGGGCAAAATGCTACTTATAACTAAATTCATTAATTAGATTGTAAAATTTAAAAAAAACGATACAATTGTTAGCAATCTAATAATATGCAAATTATATTTACAATATATTTTGATAAGTTTTGTCGATAAAGTCGAATGACGTATTTCACAAAAACAATAGCAATTGCTTTTATAAACACAATTACATTTGATTTGATTTCAATGTTAGCTATCTTGATAACAAATGGTTCTTAAAATTTTAAAAATATTCAAACAAAATGCTTTCTAAACTTATTTATTCAGACTAGACCATCTTTTATTTAATTATATATTATTATTCTTTTGCATAATGCATTTTGTCATCTGAATTTATACATTTGAAGAGTTGAGATGATCAGTAAGACTTATAAATTGATTATTATTTGAATTATGTTTGTGAGTCATATCGAACTGTATAAGAATTACCAGATATACTAGCACTGCAGCAGTTACCTGAAATAAAACACATGCAATTAAGTTAATTGATGACTTAAAATAAATTTTAAATAACTAACACTTACATTGAATACAAGCGAGTTATTTAAAGGAAAATAATTCCAGGCTGTAAATAATATCTTCTGATGAACTAGTTGTAATGAAAAAAGAGATACCTGAAACGATGGAAAATAAAAATTAAAATCTGAAATCGATTTGAAATTATTAGTCCATTGCAATTTAAATTGAGAGAATTAAGGCGAGGTTGCTCAAGTATCAAAAAATCGAAAATGAAAATTTTTATGTTCGTTTCAGAGGATTCTGAACATTTTGGCATACCTCAGAAAACATGAATGTATGTGTGTGTGTGCGGATACAAATTTCTGGTCTACGATTTCAGGAACATGGTTCAACCGATTTTAATTATTCAAAAAGCATTCCATTCCTATTGATAAGGAGACGTGCTGACTAGTTTTTGGCAAAGGCAGGTCTAGCCGTTTCGAAGTTACGGCGCAGTTACAAGTGCCAAAAATGGTATCTCAGTTTCAAGGAGAACGGAGCGTCCGATTTGAATAATTCAAAAAACATTTTACTAGTATTGACAAGATGAAGAAATGATTGAATTCTTGGGAAATTTTGGGCTAGCAGTTTTGGAGATCTAGTAAAAAAATTTAAAGAAAATGCGATTTGGTGGTCAAAAGTGATCATTAGACATAGGCACATCAAATTATCGAACATTTTATAGAGATTTTAATAATACGTATAAATTTTGTTTACACATCTATGGATTCCGTAACAGGTTTGTCCGTTAGATGGCTACGCTGCGTTTACGCGCTTCTATATTTCGTCTCTATAGAATGTATAGCTAAAGCAGTACGATTGCTTTGAAAAATAGTTCAAAATTTCCAAAATATGTCAAAATAAAGAAAACATTTTATTTTCAGAAAGTCTTTTTTTTCAAAAAAGTCATTTTTTTCAAAAATTAAAAATTTCTCAAGAGTCTAATTTTTTCAAAGTTTAAAATACAAATTTTCCAAGTATTTCATCAAATAGCACCCAGAAATTTAATAATTTCAAAAAACATTCGTTTTTTTTTGAGACTGTTCTTCTACTTTATATTTCATTATTAATAATAATTAATAATTAATTTCATTTTAAAAATAATTATTTACCAAATTATTATTAGTTTAACTTGGTAACTAATAACTAATAACACAAGGACTGGGCTCCTTATTCGTACAAAAAGCACAATTTTAAAAAACGTAAACACAAAACCTTATTAAACTATATTAATTAGTTATATATTTATTAGTTATATCAAATTAATTATTAAGTTCCCGAAGAAAAAGTTTGTTTTCATCGGAAAATCCGATTCGCTAATTTTATGTTTTCTAAACGTTTCAAACTATTCTGAATCGAATGAGACCAAATTTGGAAAATGTATGTGTGTATGTGAGTGTGTGTACAGACTTTTTGCCGTAAATCGACGGTTTCTCAAAAACGGCTGAACCGATTTCGAAAATTTAAAAACCATTCGATGTATCTCGATGAAGACTAGCGTTTAGCCCGCAATTTTGAATCGATTTAAAAATTCAGAAACCATTCGAAAGATATTAGTTGGATATTAATCGTGCTGATTGGTTTTTGGTAAAGATCGGCCCTACGACAAATCGTTCAATTTTAAAAATTCAAAGTTTTTGCGAAAGTTAGTATCGCTTTTTTTGGCGTTTGTCAATTAGAACATTCATCGTCGTTTGCTCAAAAACGCATGAACCGATTTCAAAAATTTGAAAGCCATTCGGTGTATTTCGATGTCTATCTTTTCTCAGTTATGTGCGACGATTTGCCAAACCGTTTTTTGTGCAAAATTTGCAAAAAAGTGTAAAACTTTTTGGCCACGTTTCAGCTCTCAATTCTGAATCGATTTTAAAAAATCAAAAACTGCTCGAAAGATATTGGTTGGGAATAAAACTGATTAGTTTTAGGTGAAGATCTACCGGGCCGTTTTCTTGAAATTAAATGTTGAACAAAAAAATTTGCCGATTTTGTGAGTCTTTTTTTGGCAATATGTATCATGGTCTTATAAAACATGCTAAAATGTTACGGCTCTACGACAATTAGTTTATTGTTAAAAATTTATCAAAGTTTGAGAAAACAATTTAGTCAAAATTTTTGTCAAAAGTCGCTTTTGTGATATGATGAGTCTAACATTATCAATTCATTAAAAGTTAAAATAATAAGCTACAATTTTAGGGCATACAAACACGTGTCAGTGTTTGAGAAAATTCTAGTCAAAATCGCAAGGTTTAGATTTAATTGAAAGCGATAACTTTATTTTTGAAATAGACAGTTGAAAATTTTATCTAAATATCTAAATTTCAATTTCGATTGAAAGTCAATTCTTACACATTTCGGGAAGTTCATGCAACTTGCCTTAAGGCTAAATGCCACTTTCAACTAGTTATAATTCTATATCAAATTAATTAAATTTCCAATGATTATTAATCAGAATCCTACAAAATATATATTCATTGGTTTTATTCTAATTTAAATTTAAAGTTCATCCTTATACCTAGGTATGACTTGAGCAACTTTTTCATACTAAAATGGGGAAATAATAATTTAATATATGAATCAATTATTATATCGTATATATATAATATATATATATATATATATATATATAATTTATAAAATTTTAATAATTTACCTGTTCGGCATTTTTGACGACTCCTCTAGATAGCATGAAAGAATGAACCAAGTAGCCTGTGCGTCTGCTCTGAATTTTATTAATATTTATATACATATAAAAATTTTATTAATATATTATATATAAATACACACACACACACACATATATATATATATATATATATATATATATATAAATGGATGTATGTCTGTCGGTGTGTGTGTATAATTGTTGTACATTCATAAACCATACTTCCGATCGCCTGAAAATTTGGGAAATTGTTGGGTAAATCTCCGGACAGGTTTTGAAATAAACGGGTAAATTGGTAGATAGGTAAACTGGGTAACAGGTAAATTAATGAATATGTAAAATTATATACAGGACAACTGGTAAATAGACGAATATGTGCACATATAAAAAGGTTGACAGAATAATTGTTGGATATGTAGAACAGGATGACAGATACATTGGTAAACAGCTAAATTGGTTGACAGTGAAATGGTAGATGGATAAACGGGTTGATAGGTAAACAAGTAGACAGGTAAATTATTTAACAGGTAAATTGGTGAACAGCCAAATTAGTAGATTGATAAACAGGCTGACAGGTATATTGGTGGACAGGTAAACTGGTGGACAATTAAATTGGTAAAAAGGTAAATAGGTGGACTGCTATGTTGGTAGACTGATAAACAGGTTGACAGTTATACTGGTAGACAGGTAGAGAGGTAGACAGATGGTCATATAGACAGGTAGACTAGAAGACAGGTAGAGAGGTAGACAGATTGGTATATAGACAGGTAGACAAGTAGACGAGAAGACAGGTGAACTGGTAGACTAGATGTAATAAATATGCATTTTTGTTCAAATTTTTTATTCAGAGTAAAACCCGACGTAGCGTGAATGGGTACAGCTAGTATATATGTAAAATAATATTTTTTGGGGATAATGATAAATATGCAATAATACAAAAAACTTTGTAACAGGAATCCATCCAGATAATAAATAGAAATAAAACCAAGATATGTTTCTTTAAAAAAATTAATAAATCTATACGTTTCTTCAGTGGAAACAAAACACAAACAAAAACACGTCGCAATGTCGAAACCATAAACCGTTAGTGAAAAAATAAACTAGGTGGTATTGGTATTTTGCCTTGAGGCAAGTTACATGAACTACCCGATAAGTGTAAATAATCGACTTAATCAATAAAAAATAAATTAATTTATGAGTGATTAAAAGTGTTCCGAATGGATTTATTACACATAATTGTAAACGAACGAACCCGTTAACTCGGAGTATTTTCTAAAAGCTAATATTCAAAAATCAACAATTTTTATATTTGAACCAGTTTCTGTAGGACTTCAATAGTTTAGTATATTCATTAGGATATCAAGTACTCTATCGTTATACCAAGTCTAATTTTAATTTTAACAAACGTCAAAAAAGCTACTCATTTTCTCAAACTTTGATGAATTTTTAAAATTAAACTACTTGTCGTAAGGCCGTAATATTTCAGTAAGTTCTATAAGACCATGATATATTTCGCCAAAAAAAGTTCCATAAAAATCGGCTTAATTTTTTTTTCAACAGTTAATTATAAGAAAACGACTCGGTAGATATTTACCTAAAACTAATCAGTATCATTCCCAACTAATATCCTTCGAACAGTTTTTGATTTCTTAAAATCGATTCGGTAGTATGAGCTTAAATGTGGACGAAAAGTTTAACACTTTTTTCCAAATTACAAAGAAACGGCCAGACAATCGTGGCGCAAAACTGAGAAACGATTATCCTCATCGAGATATCACATGGCTTTTAAATTTCTGAAATCGGTTCAGGCGTTTTTGAGAAAACGTCGATTTACGGCAAAAAATCTGTTCACACATACACACATACTTTTTCCAAATTTGGTCTCATTCGATTCAGAATGGCTGAAACGTCGAGAAAACATCAAATTATAGAAACGATTTTTTTTATGAAAACACACTTTTTCGGGAAGTTAATAATTGATATAAGTAGTTCGGTCAAAAATTAATTCTACATATACTCATTTTTGTTAGATGAAAATTATGACAAGTAGAAATTACTATAATTTATAATACTATAAATAATTATCAATATATTTACCTCATTTTTCACAGATTCGCAAGGCATTGACATTAAAAATAATGTCAAATAGTCATTTAAAATCCATTTGATTATCATCAAAATATCTGAGTTCCATGTTTGATTGTTTGACATTTTTATGTACATTTGGTAAAACTCAGAAAGAATATTTTGAAACATAAACGCTGAAATTATTAAGATAGTTTTTTCGAACACAAAGTTTAATTTAATACTACACTCATATATCATTGTCCTTATTAACATTATTTCTGGTAAATCGTTCAGCGAAGCATTTCTTGGTAATATAAAAATTAAATGTTTATTGAAGTTTAAACTTTTGAGATAATTGTTTAGACATAATATTCTTTGATTCAGCAGTAAAACTAAATTAGTGAACATCGAAATATATAGAGTTAATATGAAAAATGGTAAGTCAATTCCCACAAACATTACTATACAATTCCAAATGTTGTCAGTTTTATTCACGCGGCACAATATATGAAATAAGAGAACGGCAAATATAAATATTAATTCATATTTTATAAAACTAGAAGTTTTATTATGTGCTATATCGGAATAAATGTTACTAAATTTATTATTTATAACATGCATGATGTGTAAAATTTCTGCAATTGTCTCTCGTTTATTATACAAATTAATAATAGATAGTAACATTCCTAGGTACACTGTCAATAATTCAGCCACATAACTAATTCCCAATGTAAAGTCTTCTGGTTTTAATACTGTGACGTAAACATACAAAGATTGTACAAAAGCCGCACTTATTATTGATAATAATATAAAGCAAATTATTAAATAAGTTGTTTTAAATTTATAGGCACAAAATTTTAAATTCAAGTTATTATCTTCAATTACTGAAACATGAGCCAGATAAAAACAACGATAAAAATTGAGCATTGGCCTAATTGATTGGAATAATGAACTTTTCTCATCTGACATTTTTCTTTTGACTAAAAGACAATTAAAATTACAAGGAAAGCTTTATTAACTCGCAACTGATGTATAGTCGCGTTATAATAAAATACAGAATCACTTTTAAAAATGAAATACAATTTGTTTATTATTAACTATACAATTTGCTTCTATATTTACATCTTATCAAAAATTAAAGTTGTCATATGCCGTGTGTCATAAGCTATATATCATATATGTATGTATATATAAATGTTGATTTGATTTTTGATTATATATTATTATCCATTGATTTTCTAAAAAATTAATTCTATTCCACACAATTCATTTTGTCACAAATGGTATTACTTTTGCTCTATGCTGGGAAATCAAGACCTATTGAAGTATCGAATGACCCAAAATAGGTCACACATATTTCATATATATTTCACAACGTAAGCATTCAAACAAAGCTTATGGATAAAAGATAATAATATACAACATAAAGTAATTTTTTAGTCAAATTTATCAAGATTTTTGTGAAATCATTTTTTTATCATATTCAATTTTTCTTTTCCTTTCTTTTTCGCATTTTGTCTCGTTGTCGGTTAAGTTAGAATTTTTTTTATCTATTTAATCTTTATCTGAAAAAAGTCAAGAAATTCATGTCACAACCGTACCCACAAAATTTGTCACAACCATGCTCAACGCACACGAAGGGGCACAACTAGTGTAACCGCCTAAAAAAGGTGATTTTTGGGAATTTATATTAAAAAAACTACTTTATCAATTATTTAAAAACTTCAGGAATATATTTATACATGGTTTAAAAATACATAGTAAAAGTTTTGAAGAAAAAAAATAAATATTTTTTAAGTTATCGTCGATCTCCAACGGCGCGACAAAAAAAAGGCCCTTCACTGCTGCAGTGATTCCGGCCTTCTACGTGGATGAAATTTAAAAAAAAAAATCTCGTTAAACTAGATAATATTGTCTGTAAAATGAACTACGATAAAGAAAAAAAAATCAAAAATTGACAAAATGACGGCGCCAACTCATAAAGGTCTCATCTTTTGAAGCATGATTCATTTTGTAGCCAGCTGTATGTAATTGGTTCGAAACAGTTTTCTGGTCAATGGCTAGTTTCATCTTAATGTCGACAGTGCTGATTTACTTATCTTGCTCGACTTTTTAAAGAATTTCATCCATTTTTTGAACTTTTTTGAGTGATTGGACGAACGGAGCGATGCACGAATTCACATCAAAATTACCAGAACGAAAACGAGCAAACCAATTCTGAGCAGCAAATTTTGATAAAGTACTTTCACCTTAAACAGCATAAATTCTTTCACAATCCTGCGCAGCGTTCTTCCTTTTATCATAATAAATATGGCAAATATAGAGAATTTTTTAAATCATTCTTCTTTCGGTGCGACTAGGAAGTAAATCCGTACAAATGCAACGGAAGTGCGTTACAGCAGACAAGATAAGATAAGAGTCGAGTGCCAATGATTCGTCATTCGCTTTCGATGATATCATTTCCATACGGGTCAATTGTGATTAGTCGTCGTGTATGTGAATAGAGATATGTCGTTGTATGCGTACCGGCCTCAACGTTGTAGGCGTACCGGCGTCAACGTTGTATGCGTACCGGCGTCAACGTTGTATGCCTACCGATATCAACAAGGAAATAGGCATAGATAAATGAACATTTTAAAGTTATGTCGTAGTGCAAATCTCGATCTAATGAAAAATGCCTGAATCAGAAGAATATTTTACCCTGTCTCCCGTAAATAATTATAATGAAAGTAATAAAACAAATGCAGCATTCGCGCCGTGTATGAAACAAATAATTTCTATATTATTCGTAGTTTCTATAAATCTTTAAAATTATTGAAAAGTAAAATATTTTTTAGGCAAAACAGATATTACAGCTGTTCAAAGAATAAAATTATATCGCCAGCGAAAAACACATTTATTACTTGATGAGTGAAGTTGCCAAAACAATATTTGTTTAGGCGTTGTTTAACATAATCCACTGTGTAAACAAATATTATAGAAGTTATTAATCAGCAATTACTTGATTTCTTTAATGAAGGTTCATTTCTAAATGCTAATTACAATGACAAACCGATCATGTCATATTTAAAGTATGACCAAATTATTTGTAAATAACGTCGTATATCAGGGGAAACAAAACGAGCTATTTGCTTTGCCCAATATTTACTTAACCCTCAAAATTATTATAAACAAGGGTTTGAACCGAACCCCAACTGGGACAAACTGGTTTCTTTTCTATATAATTATATTTTCGCCTTCTGGTAAAAAAAATTAGAACATTAGTACGATATTAATGCCGATGTGAGTAAGTTTGCTTAAGTCGTACTACTGCCTAACTCGTACGCCAAATGTATTTTGTGTGACGCTTATAAATAACATCATCTACCGGCGTTGAACTGAACTAATTAGTTTAGTAAGTAAACTGACAAAGCCGGGGATTGGTGATTAGAAATATGGGATTACAATTAGAGGTTTCAGATTTGATACGATTGAGGCTTACGTATGGTTTTTTTATTAATTATAATAATATTATGAAAAGAGTTATATGATCTTTTGAAAATGGTTCCAAATTTACTAGGATGTATGGAAAATGAAAAAAGGAAAAATAAAAATGGCTTATGTAGAGTTAAAAATAATTATTTTATATGAATAAGCAATTTATATAAATATATATAAAAAATCTATAATACATTTCTCAAGTATTTACAAATCTGCACTGCAATTTATTATAAGTCTTTATGACTTTGATGCATTTCCCATGTCGAACTGTACTAGTATGACCAGATATACAACAACAGCAGCAGTTACCTGCAAAATATATATTTGAAACATTTTTCAATAAAATTATTTGCTTAAGCTATTAATAAATATCAAGTATCATAGTGTGATTTGCAGCCAATACAATAAAAAGTGCAAAATAATAAATATTGCAAACATACTTTACTAAATTGTACAAATCGTTCAATACTTAACATTATAAACAGTTGAGTGGTCTAATAAAAAATATCCATTTGCCGTGAAAACTATCTGCTGATGGTATAATTGCATACAGAACACCGACATCTGAAATTTTCTTGTATTTTTATTAAATGTTATACATCAGATATAAAAATAAAATATATTCACCTGGCCATCAAATTTTAGACACGTTTTCTCCAACTTTAACATATGCAATAAATGGCCCGTGGTTCTAGTCTTACAATGGAATAAAAAATAATATTATGATTATAAAGCAAATTTATAATAATCGTTCTACACATAAAAGATTACATTAAAATTAAGCTCTAATAAAAAATCCACGTTCCGACACAAAAACATATTTATTAGGGTAGAGCGGAGCTTAAAATGTCCTTAAGAGGCCGCAGGTAATAATATCCACTACTATTATCTCATAAATAATATAAGTATGAAAATGAAAACTTTTGCATATCTTCACGTTTCAGAAGTTTCTGAACATTTTGGCATACCTCAGAAGAAATGGATGTGTGTGTGTGTGGGTATGTGTATGTGTGTGTGTATGTGTAAAGACAATTATTCGTTGACGATTTTTTGTTCTAAAAATCACTTATATACTTTAAATAAATGATTTTAACTTGGCAATTAAGTTTATATAATACTTAAAAATATTAAACAATGTTTTTCATTTTAAATCCGATTGATTCAGTTTTGTATATTTACGTTTTATAAAATAAGAATAATGAAAGTAACATTATGTATAATGACCTATTTGAAAACATTTAATATTCCTCAATTATTTCATTAAAGTACGGGAATTTGCCTTAGGGCACGATGCCACACGTTACTAGTTATTTTGAATATTATATAATCGCATTATAATTCTTAACTTGAAGTTATAGTAGTCGTCCAAAAATCAATATAGAAATTTTTTGCATCTTGAAAGTTCCTGAACATTTTGGCATACCTTAGTAAAATTGATGTGTGTGTGTGTGTATAGGTATGCATGGATACAAATTTTCTTCCACGTTTGCGGGCGCACGAATCAACCGATGGTTCAAAAAACATTCGATTTCTTTCGATATGAATATGTGCCTGAAGGCAGGTCCAGCCTTTTCGGAGATTCGAAGCAAAGAGTGCAAAAATGAAAAATCGAGTTTTTGAGAGAACCGAGCATCCGATCTGAATGATCTAAAAAACATGATAAGTAGAAGTGATGATTAGTTTTTGGCAAAGGCCGGTCTAGAGATTTCGGAGATACGGAGCTAAAAGTGTGAAAATGAATGTTTGTGAGAGAACTAAGCATCTGATGTTCAGAAAGGATTGAATGATTCAGAAAAACTTTCTGCTTGTGTTGACGAAACGATTGCTTTTGGTGAAAAAAATGTAATTTAATTTTATTTTATTTTCAAAAAAAAAAATATATCTAAATTTCTAAAGCTTACTCATATACTTCGAATAAATAATTTTAACTCTGCAATTCAGTTTATATAAAACGTAAAAATATTAGACAATGTTCTTTATTTTAAATCCGATTAATTAAGTTTTATTTATTTACTTTTCTGTAAAAATATATCAAAGTCGTCGCCCAATTCATTAGCTCTTATATTTTGTCTATAAAATAAGAATAATGAAAGTTACAGTATTCAACTTGTAAACTTGTATTTCAGTTACAGTATTTATAATAATCTATTTGAAAATAAAACAGCGAACATTTCATTACGGTACGAGAAGTTCCAGAAGTTTGTCTTAAGGGGGTTGTTCTTTTTTTTGTTACAAAACATGCAAGGTATTTGTTTTTGTTTTTCTCGAAATGTATTTATCATAAAGACATGCGGTTTTTTTTAAACAAAAATTACAAAATCATAGAATATTATGAAATTTTTTATTTTTTTTTGTTTTGCCGTCATTTTTTAACCAGGGGGCGCCAAAGTGGGCATTGCAAAATCGATCTCGTTTGCGGTGCCACAGATAAATCCGTTGCGCATCGCCTGAAACAAAAAAAAAACGAAACTACGTTGAAGAAGAAGTTTGAATCCAGTCCCCCTACCAAAATGAAAGAAAAAAAGCAAGAAGGAAAAAAATGGCAGCCATTTAAAAATAAAGTGTCCAAAAAGGCCTTTGTTTTGGGACGAGAAGGTTCGCAAAATTTTTTTGCGTAATGTTATCAAGTTGTTTGAGGTAGGGAGACTAGGTATTGCAGTGGTGAACAAATTAAAAAAAAATGCAAGTCGATCCGACTTGTAGTTTTTTTTTAATTTGTGGCACCGCATTGAAAAAGTCAATTTGAGAAAAACGTATTTAAAGTTTTTAATATATTGTACTAAATACACCATTTAATTTAATGTACAAAATACACCATGGTGTTCAAAGATGCTGACACATTAAAAAGGTCATGTGCATGAGGTATTATAATGAAAAAAGGCAGGTGACATACAATAGCTCGCGGAACGATAAAAAAAACGCTTTCAGAGGATCATACGTATAGAGATATATATATCTATAACTTCTTCAAAAAAAATAGATATTGAGATGATCTTTTTTTTTGAATAATTCTAAGGTTTTTAGCTTTCATAATATCAAAAAATCTCAAAACCGAAACAAAAAAATATAAAAAAAGAACAACCCCCTTAAGGCACGATGGACCTTTCTGCGCTCTGGCTGACCCTTTTTACTCCGCCTTTAGAGACAAAGGTTAGATAAATATAAAATAAAATATATTTTTAACTTCCCGTAGGAAAAGTTATAGTAATCGCAAAAAATAGAAAATGAAATTTTTTATATATCTTTACGTTTCAAAGGTTTCTGAATATTTTGGCATACCTTCGAAAAATTGGATGTATGTGTGTGTGTGTGCGGATACAAATATTCATCGAGAATTTCGGGAACACCGATCAACCGATTTGAATAATTCAAAAAAACATTCAAACAGTATTGATAAGGAGACGTGCTGATTAGGTCTTGGCGAAGGCAGGTCTAGCCGTTCCGAAGATATGGAACAAAATGTGCTAAAAACGGTAACTCAGTTTTTAAGAGAACGGAGGGTCCGATTTTAATAATTCAAAAAACATTTTACTTGTATTGACATGATAAACAACTAATTTTTATAAAAGCAGTTCTAGCGGTTTCGGAGATCCAGTAAAAAAGTAAAAAAAAAATCATTTGGCGGGTAAAAATGATCATTAGACATATGTACATAAAATTATCAGCTATTTTAAAGAGATTTTAACAATATGTATAAATTTTGTTTACATTCCTATGGGTTCCGTACCAATGTTTATCCGTTAGACGGCGACGCGGGGCTTACGCGCTTCGATATTTCGCCTCTATGCACTTAAAGCAGTACGATTGCTTCGAAAAAAGGTTCAGAACTTTCGAAATGTTTCAAAATAAAGAAAACATTTTTTTTCAAAAAGTCCTTTTTGCAAAAAAATATAAAAAAATCAAAAATTTATAGTTACTCAAAAATCTATTTTTTTTTTACGAAGTAAATTTTTTTCTTAAATGTTAATCTTTTTAAAAAAATAATTTTTGGTACAGGAAGTGCCAGCAATTTACCTTAAGGCACGATGCCATGCGTCCCTCTAGTTCAGTAATTAATTAGCTGAGAATTTTATTTTCGATAGTTGATTGTTTGATATGTCTTTTTGTGGTGATGTAGTTGGTTTGGATTTCATATTATAATAACTAAAAGTCAAATTGTACCTTTGTGCTCCGCTCTACGGATTTAGAATATTCAACTTTGTTGCATGAAACTTTCCATATAATATAAAGCATAAATATCTTTTGAATGTGTAGATTTTATATAAAATTTGAAAATTGATCAATAACAATTCTGCAATAAATCTTTCATGCATAGAACATTACTTGCAACTTTATATAATATATAATTTTATTAATATTTTTTATTAATATAACAAATTACAAACCTCGTTTTTAATCCGTTCACATGGTGTAGAAATAAGGAATAGCATTCCATAAGAGTTTAAAATCCATTTGAAAATCATTGGTATACTAGAATTCCATTCTCCGTATAATATCATATTTTTGTACAACTGATACATTTCCGCTACAATATTTTGAAACATACATGCACAAATGAAAACTATATTTGATGCGTATATATCATTGAGCGCCGCACTGTATTTGAATATTTTGTTCTGAATTTCCATCACATTGAGTAGATCATTGTAATGACCATTTTTTGGCATTACAAAAATTCGATTTTGTGATTCATTTAAAGTTTTCAAATATGCATTGATCAGTTTAATACGCTGATGTAGTAGCCACACTATATTGCTGAATTGAGACATTGATATTGCAGCCATATAAAAAGCAAAATCTACCCCGAAAAGTAGAATTAAAATATCGTAATTGCTATCATGCTTGTAAATCCGACAAGATAAGTGAATTATAAATACAGATAGAAAGAGCACAATTTCACCTTTCACCCAATATGACATACATTTGTATGGAACCCAAAATCCAAGTTTTCTGAATGTACAATCAATATCCACTAAGCCTTCATATATTTCACATATTTTTACACGATTTATATAAACTGTTGAAATGGACATGAGTGTGGCTATGTAGCCAATTCCTACTTCCATGACATAGTTTACTTGTAATGCTAAATCGTCTTGTTTGTAAATTGTAAAAGTTCTGTAATAAGTAATCATCACAGCTATTGTTACGGCACCCTCTAAAATCAAACATTGTAAAATATGCCAAATAACGATATTCAGAGGCTGGAACTTTTTTGCATTTATTTCATACGGTGCCAAACAAAATAATTTATAAATATAGTAAATTGGTTTCACCGTCTTCTGGAATGTTCTGTTGTCAATTATCATAATTATTTGCAGGTTACTCAAATAAACACATAATATATATAATACTACTATTCATTAAATAATTTTGCATAAATATCACCAAATTCATTTTAATAATTAGTTTTTACAAATATACGAATCACAAACTAGCGATAAAATGTAGCACGACATAATTTTGGCTTCATTATTTTTTCATGAATTACTACGAATAATTTTGTTTGACTTTGACTAACATCTGGAATATGTAATCGACTAAGTACACGCCTTTCCATAAATCATAAATACATAACTGTTATACAAAACATTAATTATGGAATCTATACTTTTTTCATATTTTTATTTTATGTACAATTTAATAAATTTTTGCGACTTGTTACTATGAAAACAATACCAAATGATTACGGATATGTTTTGATTGTTTACGCCAAGCTCGTGTTAATTATTCAGGTGGGTCATTAATAACCAAACAAATCAAGGTGACATAGATTTTAATGACATAGATTTTAATATATTATATATACTTTTTATATATGTATATGTAATATATACATATATAAATCAGAGCTGAGCTTCAAGGTCCGCGGGTATAAAAGTCCGCCACTGATATCTCAAAAACCAGAAAAGTTAGAAACGATTTAATAACAATATTTGAAAGTAAAGGAAAATAACATATAACCCACCATCAACTTTTTTTACAATGTTACTATCGGGAAAAAATCGGCAATCGGTTAAATATCCATAACATAAGTACATATTTCCTTTCGTTGTTATTTGTTTTGGTTGTGAGCACTGTTGTTTAGCTTACGAGACCTCAAGATGATTTGCACCTTTTAAGTACATAATATTAAATTGTGTTATTTAATATAATATTAGTTTCAAGGTAGATATAGCAAATGTTTTCATATAACCGCCATAATAGCTTTTGTGGATGAGGTAAAAAGGATCAACTGAACCGTCCCCTGGCAAATGCGTAAACAATAAGAAATTAGTAAAAAAATAAGAAAACTAGTAAATTAAATTCAAAATTTAGTTTAAAACAAGAAATTTTACAAGAGAAGAATTAAATTAATAGTTCTTTCACCTCTGCGGATAAATATTTCTGAAGAAATTCTAGTTATCTTTATAAAAAAAGTTCTTATAAATTTTATATTTCACATTGGCTGAATATTGTCGCTAGTATTTCGTAAAATACTTTTAAAAATGAAAATTCACTGCCAGTCGAATAAAATGGGACAGATGACAAATGTTAGAAAAATAGTGGAAAAACACCTTTCCAGAAATAGGAATTTACTGGTTTTTTACTAAACATAGCTTGATAGTTTTTGTTTGACACGTTTTATTTGTTGTGATATATTTCATTTGGTTTAGACAAACATGACGAAACATCTGCATTTTTCTTTCAATTCAATTTTGTTAAAAAAATCACACACTATAGTCCATGGTTTTTCACTCAATTCAAATATGTCAAAACATCTACATTTTTTACTCAATTCAATCTTGTTAAAATATCAAATGCTATAGTCCATATGGTTTTTCACTCGATTCAAATATGTCAAAACATCAACACTTTTCACTCAATTCAATCTTGTTAAAAAATCAAAGGCTATTGTCCATGGTTTTTCACTCGATTGAAACATGTCAAAACATCTACATTTTTCACTCAATTCAATCTTGAAAAAAAAAATCAAACAATATAGTCTGGTTTTTCACTCAACTCAAACATGTCAAAACATCTACATTTTTCACTCAATTCAATCTTGTTAAAAATCAAAAACTATAGTCCAAGTTTTTTACTCAATTCAATCATGTTATAAAATCAAAAACTATAGTCCATGGTTTTCACTCAATTCAAACATGTTAAAACCCCTACATTTTTCACTCAATTCAATCTTGTTAAAAATCAAAAACTATAGTCCATAGTTTTTTACTCATTCAAACATGTCAAAACATCTACATTTTTTATTCAATCTAGTTAACAAAATCAAAGGCTATAGTCCGTAGTTTTGCACTCAATTCTACATATTTCACTCAATTTAAGCATGTCAAAACACCTACATTTTTTATTCAATTCAATCTTGTTAAAAAATCAAAGACTATAGTCTATGGTTTCTCACTCAATTCAAACATGTCAGAGCATCTACATTTTTCACTCAATTCAATCTTGTTAAAAATTCAAAGACTATGGTCCATAGTTTTTCACTCAACTCAAACATGTCAAAACATCTACATTTTTCACTCAATACAATCTTGTTAAAAAATCAATAACAATAGTCCATAGTTTTTTACTCAATTCAAACATGTCAAAACATCTACATTTTTCACTCAATTCAATCTTGTTAAAAAATCAATAACAATAGACCATAGTTTTTTACTCAATTCAAACATGTCAAAACATCTACATTTTTCACTCAATTCAATCTTGTTAAAAAATCAATAACAATAGTCCATAGTTTTTTACTCAATTCAAACATGTCAAAACATCTACATTTTTCACTCAATTCAATCTTGTTAAAAAATCAATAACAATAGTCCATAGTTTTTTACTCAATTCAAACATGTCAAAACATCTACATTTTTCACTCAATTCAATCTTGTTAAAAAATCAATAACAATAGTCCATAGTTTTTTACTCAATTCAAACATGTCAAAACATCTACATTTTTCACTCAATTCAATCTTGTTAAAAAATCAATAACAATAGTCCATAGTTTTTTACTCAATTCAAACATGTCAAAACATCTACATTTTTCACTCAATTCAATCTTGTTAAAAAATCAATAACAATAGTCCATAGTTTTTTACTCAATTCAAACATGTCAAAACATCTACATTTTTCACTCAATTCAATCTTGTTAAAAATCACAGGCAATAGTTCATAGTTTTACACTCAAATTAAACATGTCAAAACACCTACATTTTTTACTCAATTCAATTTTGTACAAAAATCAAAGACTATAGTCCATGGTTTTTCACTCAATTCAAATATGTCAAAACATCTACATTTTTCACACAATTCATTCTTGTTAAAAAAAATCAAAGTTAAAGTCCGCGATTTTCAGTTTACTCAAACATGACAAAAAAAATCTACATTTTTCAGTCAATTCAATATTAATAAAAAAACAAAGTTTGTAGTGTATAGTTCCTCATATCTCATTACAATTTTGATCAGTTTTCTTAATACTTTGTCTCCCATTTCTTATTGTATTAAATGATATCTCAATTTTCATATTATTTATATTCCTTAAATGCCACTTAAAACCATCAGTTGTTATCAGTTATTTTCTATTATTTATTTATTAAGTAGCAGCTTTAAAACCCTCGTTAAAATCTCCCATGATCACCTTATTGAACTCAACCCTTTTGAGTCCTGAGCCAACATTTCACAATCTGTTCATAAATTTAATTTATTTGCTATTCATAAATTTTTAGTTGAATTTTAAATCTTTATAATAATTCGAGTTTGTTAATTCTTAGATTTTTATGTTATTAATGCTTTTTTAATATATTTGATGTATGAACCCGTATGATGACGTTAATTAATTAAATTAATCCTTATATTTAATTCGTTTGATTTTATGATATACTAATCGTGATTACCAAATCTAAACAGATTACGTTTATCAGTTACTTTACTTGCTAGTTACTTTGTATTATAGTAATTAAAGTGAAATCCTTTATTTTGAGTTGAAATTTTAAAGTAAATGCTATAAGTAAATTCTATAAATAATCTTACCATAAATTTCACATATTTCTTAATACTATTAAGAACACCAAACCACATTAAATTATTAACTCCAAATTAAATTGAGATTAATATAAGTTTAATTCTGCTGTAAGTGAAGTGGCGTAAAATTACCTTTTTGTGAAAATGTTGTGCGTACTTTTGCAGAGTATTCAAAATAAAACTTTTCAAATTTTACATTTTATTTAAATCAACTACAAAATACTAAGTTATCTAATCATAGAACTTAATAAGAATTTATTTTATTATATAATATAGTATACGTAATATAATATAGTAACGGTAATCAATATAGTAATGGTAATATAGTATACGTAAAATAGTTTGGTTGTAATAATATGGTACATTGATATTCACATATGAGCATTTTACCATTAGAGTTAATTAAAAACAATAATGCGAGATTCAAGTTAATAGTGAAACTAGCTGTAAGTGGAATTCTGTCTTAAGGCAATTAGGGCATCGTGCCTTAAGGCAAATTGCTGGAACTTCCCGTACCAAAAATTATTATTTTTTTTAAAAACGATTAACATTTTTGAAAAAAATTTACTTCGAAAAAATAAGATTTTTGAGAAACTATAAATTGGACAAAAAATTACTTTTTTTTTTGACAAAAAAAATTTTTTTTTAAAAATTTTTTTTTAAAAAAAATTTAAAAAAAAAAATTTTTTTTTTTGAAAAAAAAAACTGTTTTCTTCATTTTGACATATTTTGGAAGATCTGAACTTGTTTTTCAAAGCAATCGCACTGCTTTAACTGCATAGAGACAAAATATAAAGCGCGTAAGCGCGGCGTCGCTGTCTAACGGGTAAACATTGATGCGGAACCCATAGGAAAATAAACAAAATTTATACTTATTGTTAAAATCTCTATAAAATATCTGAAAATTTGATGTGCATATGTCTAATGATCATTTTTGATCGCCAAATGGCATTTTTTTTTTACTTTTTTTGTTAGATCTCCGAAACCGCTAGACCTGCCTTTATGAAAATTTAATCAATTCTTTATCTTGCCAATACAAGTAAAATGTTTTTGGAATTATTAAAATCGGACACTCCGTTCTCTTAAAAACTGAGTTACTGTTTTCGGCACTTTTTGCCCCGTATCTCCGGAACGGCTAGACCTGTCTTCGCCAAAAACTAATCAGCACGTCTACTTATCAATACGAATCGAATGTTTTTTGAATTATTCAAACCGGTTGATCCGTGTTCCCGAAATCGTCGATGAAAGTTTGTATCCGCACATACATACACACACGCACACACACACACACACACACATACATCCATTTTTTCTAAGGTATGCCAAAATGTTCAGAAACCTCTGAAACGTAAAGATATATAAAAATTTTCATTTTCGACTTTTTTGCGATTACTATAACTTACGTAGGATAAGTTATAGTAATCGCAAAAAAATCGAAAATGAAAATGTTTATATACCTTTACGTTTCAAAGGTTTCTGAATATTTTGGCATACCTTAGAAAAAATGGATGTATGTGTATGTGTCTGCGTATATGTGTGTGTATGTGTGTGCGGATACAAATTTTCGTCGACGATTTCGGGAACACCGATCAACCGATTTGAATAAATAAAAAAACAATCGATTAGTATTAATAAGAAGACATGCTAATTAGTTTTGGCAAAGACAAGTTAGCCGTTTCGAAGATACGGGCAAAAAGTGCCAAAAACAGTGACCCAGTTTTTAAGAGAACAGAGCGTCCGGTTTTAATAATTCAAAAAATAATTAACTTGTATTGACAAGATGAAGAACTGTTTAAATTTCTGGGAAGGCAGGTCCAGCGGTTATGGACTTTCAATAAAAATAAGTTAAAAGAATGTCATTTGGAATCAAAAATGTTTATTGGACATATATACATCAAATTATCAGATATTTTATAGAGATTTTAATAATGTGTGCGCATTTTGTGTAAATTTTTTTGGGTTCCGTGCCAAGATTTTTGAATACGGTACGAGAAGTTCCAGCAATTTGTCTTAAGGCACGATGTCATGCACCCCACTAGTTTTATTAAAAAATTGCATATTTTCAATCTCAAGCGTACTATCTCAAGCATAAATTGGAAAAGTGCTTGGATGTTACTGTAATCGTGATTCCTAAATCTTTTTTTTTTTTTTTTTACAATTTATTTTTGTTAAATTCCTAAATCTGAAATGAAAAATCTCAGTAAGCTTTTTCGGCGGTCCACTTCAGGCTGTGTTTTAATCACAGTTGTAGTGTACTAGTGCAGTGCTTTGTTTTTTGTTGTCTGTAGTCTCCGTAAGTTCGTGAGCATAGAAGCATACAAAAAACTTGATGAGCTTGAGCTTGAGTGGCTTGAAAGAGATCTCAGCAGATTTATCGTACCAAACTCCAAATTTGATGTTTGTATGCCTGGTAATTCTGAGTCTACAATCGAGGTTCTTAGCCAAAATATTCTATCCATTGTTATTATTTTGTCAATATCTGTCAGTCTACTTTTTTATGCCTCCTTGTAAACAGAATCCGTCTCCGTATTATGCGAATTCGTTCTAATTTGCCTATATTTTTGTAATTATTTGTCTGGTTAATCTGAATGAAATGTAAGTAAAGTGGCATATTTACCATAGTAATTAATTGCTTTTTCAAAAAATTATTTTTGATTTCAAATATTTTTTGTTTACATCTAATAAGTAATTATTTCCAATGCAGGTATTAGATTATGTTAGTTGGTCCTGATATCAATTAGCAGCATGGTAAATTGGATTAGTAATACTAAATAAACTATAATGGCTGCTGTAAGCTGTAAAATATTATATTATTATTTACCATTATGCCATTAAACCTTTACATTTACATAATGATATTTTATCAAATCAAAGATTTGTCTGATAGTATAAAACTTACATTGGTGACCAACGAATGATCCAATGTGAAAAAATCATTAGCTGTAAATTTTATCCGCTGGTGAAGAATTTGCAGGGAAAACAATGTGATCTGAAATGTAACAATCAGTAAAATTCTAGCTGATTTCATTCTCTAATATGAAATAAAAGAACTTGGTGTTATTTCAGTCATAAGCTAAATTTCCATGTATTTCTAACTATTAAATATATTCATTAAAGGTAAATCTTAAAATTTATACAAAACACGAATGTTTATGAATTTTCTCCTTAGAATCTTAGATTATCTGATATCTAACAAATTGATCAAAAGACACGGTTTACGTTTTTTAGACAAATGGTCCATTGGATTTTGGCAATTTGAAAATTGTGGAAACATGTAAAAATGTATAAAAGGTAGAAAGGGGGTTAAAGATTTGCTGGTTGAATGATAAACCACCAATATCTCAAAAACAAATAAAGTTAGAATTTTTTAAACAACAATGATTCAAAGTAGAGGGTAAAAAATGTGTATCATAAAATAAACGGCCATGTTTATAGATCTATAACAAAAGAATTTTCTTTCGTTGTTACTTTTTTTTGGTTGTGAGCACTGTTGTTTTGTTTATGAGTACTTAATATAATTTTTAAGTATGCATTTTTCAATTGTTTTATAAGATGTATGTTAATGTTAGATTCAATTGATATTCCTTTATAATTTTTGAATTGGAACACAAGTGGGTGAGGTAAAAAAGGCCAACTAAACTTACGCTAGAAAATAGTAAGTAAAAGAGTAAATTGGGTTAAAAAAAGCAATTTTACAAAAAATAAGTTGAATTAAGTTATTTTAATTCTGCAGGTGAATATTTCTCACAAAATACTAGATCAATATATACTGTGTTATTTTTGTAAAAAAAATGTGCCCAAGAAACTTATATTTTGCCTTAGTTGAACATTGTAGCTATTATTTTTAAAAATTTCTTTAAAATTGAAAATGAGACATTGAATCTCTTTGCTCTCTTGGCTGTTTTATTTTATCCCTTCTATGAGGTAAAAAAGCACAGATGACAAATTTTCGAAAAATACTAAAAAAACACATTTACGATATAATCACATTTCGTATATAATGAGGATTTTATATTTGTTATATGTGGTAATATAATGTAGGTTATTTGATTTTAGTCAATATAAATACTTAAGTTCAAATTGGACCTATGTGTATTGGAAAATCTTAAACGTATTTTGCTAAAATTAAATAATAAATTGCATTTACAATTTGAAGTGAGACATTTAAAAAAAGTCAATGAAGACTGAGCTAGTAATTCCGAACTTTGTCCATTTTTTTCTTTGAAAGTAATATTTTAGAGCAAACTTTATATTATATACCTGTTCTTCAAAGTGCTCATTTGTTTCTTCTAATACCAAGGAGTGTAGAATGTGTCCAGTGTATCTAGTCTGAAATGTTTCCCAATGTAAAAAATATATTTAAAATATATTTAATCACTTTTATGATTTAAAAATGCATACGTACTTCACATTTCAATTTTTCACATGGCGTGGCTATTAAAAATAACATTGCATAAGAATTTAAAAGCCATTTGGCCATCATAAGTGTAGAAGGACCCCAAGTATTATCTATCGATATCGATTTGTATAATTGATACATTTCTGATATTATGTTTTGGAACATAAATGCACAAACTATTAAAATTTGCGTTGCGAATATATCGTTTATCATTTTACTATAAATGTAAATTTTGTTACTTATGTTCATAGCATTAGATATGTGCACGTGGTTATAAAAATATTTATTCAAAAATGCAGTTTTATGCTTGGGATTATTTAAACTTTTTAAAAATTTATTTACTAGAACTGCACGTTGTTGGAGTAATAACAAAAAGTTGGAAAACTGTGATAGAAATAAAGCTATCATGAAAAATGTGTAATCAACGCATATAAACATTATAATAATATGAACCAAAATCCGATTTTGATATAATCGACAAATTATATGTATGGCTAGCAAACATATTGCCAATATAATTTCTCCTTTCGCGAACTTCTTAGTATTTTCATAAGAAACTGCAATGCCCATTTGGTTAAAAACTTTATCAATCATTTCGATACCATCAAAAATTTCACAAAATTTGAATCGATGCACATAAGTTACTAATAAAGCAAATAATGTTAGTATTACACCTATTCCGATTTCGATGAAATAATTTACTTGCAATGCTGCATCTTCATATTTGAGGAAAAAATTAAAAAACCATTGAGAGAAAGTTAAAACATTTGCTGATATAAGAATTGCAGCAATTAAACAACAATATAAAATGTAAAAAATGCCCCGTTGATATGCCACAAATTTTAATTGTGGTTTCTCCAATATTTGGATTGGACCTAACCCAAATAATTTATAAACGCAAAATATCGGTTTTATTGCTTTGAAGAATTCACTGTCTGTAGTCATCACTTAAAATTAGTTTTGTTCATCAGATAAACTTATATATCTTCTTCAATTATTATCATTAATTCTATTATTTTCTTTATATTCTATTATTTTGTTTATAAGTAAAAATCACACTAAACAAAGTTATTATTCATCAAGTTATGACAGATAATTCTTTATTCACGACACATAATTTAGTTCTTGGAAAATCGTAATGGATTATTTTTAATGACTAGTTGTTAAAATCACGATTTACAAGCACGTGCTGTTACTTTTCCTAATAATTATCACAACGTTTTCATATATATTGTCAATCGATAATTCATTACTTACTATAACAAATATAATATAATATGCACAAACTGTATTTCACTAATAACGAGACACAATTAGTAAAAATATTCTTGTTTTCTTATAAATAAATCAATCCATGACTTTGTTTCTGAAATAAATGTGAATGCGCATAAAACCTTCTTATAAGTAATAAAATTTAAAAAAGCAGTTTTTCTGAAATTTGGAAATATAAAATAATTTTATATTATAATATTAATAGTTTATTCTTTCTTGATAATTCTAATGTTTATTTTTTACAACTTTTGAAATCTTTCTCAAATATTTTATTTGAATAAAATTCATTTAAAAAAAATTGTAGAAAACTACTGCTTATTGAATAGGGTAAAGCAGGCACAAAAGTCCAATTTGGTTTTCAGAAATTATGCTGTCTAAACCAAATAAAATACATAAAAAAATAACATGTATAAAATAAAAAACTATCGAATTATGTTCATAAATTTCCAGACAATTCCTAATAATAAAAATGTGTTCTTTGTAAAATTTTCTATGATTTGCCGTCATTTCCCTTTTACTACCCCCATGGGATAAGAAAGAAACGTGGAGACAAATTGGGAACAAAAACCCAAAGTTTTAATTTTAATTTTAAATAATATGTATTCATTATTTAAAACAAAAAATTAAAAATTTGGTTTGTTTGTAATACCATGCCTTCACATAGTAAACACAATTGTAACAGTATTTAATTTTAAATTTGAGTTTGAGATGCCCTAAACTTGAATATATTTGAGTAGCAAAACTTAAAGGTTTGCGGGTAAAAAGCCACCAATTAAATAAAATTGTATCCATAAAAAAATAATTTTGCATTGGTTGAATATCATAGCTACTATTTCATAAAATTCTTTTATTAAAAATAAGACATTGGACCTGTTTGCCCGCTGGCAATATACTTTTACGGCGCCTTTGGGATAAACTATTTGGTATTGGTATTTTGCCTTGAGGCAAGTTACATAAACTTCCCAAAATGTATAAATAATAGACTTAATCAATGAAAAATAAATTAGTTTATGAGTGATTAAAAATATTCCGAGTGGATTTATTACACATAATTGAAAGCAAACGAACACGTTAACTCGGAGAATTTTCTAAAAGCAAATGTTCAAAAATCAATAAATTTTATAATTGAACCAATTTCCGTAGGACTGGTTTACTATGTTCAAGACCAAGCACTCTATCGTTACCAACTAAATCATCTAATTTTAATTTTAACAAACGTTAAAAAAACTACTCATTTTCTCAATCTTTGTTGAATTTTTAAAATTAAACTACTTGTCGTGAGGCCGTAATATTTCAGTAAGTTTTATAAGACCATATTATATATCGCCAAAAAAAGTTGCTTTGAAATCGGCTTAAATTACAAAAAACAGCTCGGTAGATTCAGTATCATTCCCAACTGATATCTTTCGAACTCTTTTTGATTTTTTAAAATCGATTCGGTAGTATGAGCTTAAATGTGGACGAAAAGCTTAACACTTTTTTTCAAATTACAAAGAAACGGCTCCGCAGATCGTTTGATCACTGCTCCGCAGATCACTGAGATACATCAAATAGCTTTTAAATTTCTGAAATCGGTTCAGGCGTTTTAAAGAAAACGTCGATCGAAAGTCTAATTTTGACAAATAACAAAAAAACGATACTAATTTTTGCAAACTTTGAAGAATTTTTAAAATTAAACGACTTGTCGTAGGGCCATAATATTTTAGTATGATCTATAAGACTATGGTATATACTGTCAAAAAAAGTCATAAAAATCGTCGAATTTTTTTTTTAACTCCCAACCAATAGCTTTCAAACGGTTTTTGAATTTTCAAAATCGATTCAGGATTGCGGGCTAAAACGCAGACAATTTTTTTTTACTTTTCTGCGATTTACAAAGAAACGGCTCGGCTGATCGTCGCGAAAAACTCAGAAACACTAGTCCTCATCAAGATACATCGAATGGCTAACCGTTTTTTAGAAAACGTCGATTAACGGCAAAAAATCTGTTCACATACATGCACACACATACTCACGCACATACTTTTTCCAAATTTGGTCTCATTCGATTCAGAATGGCTTGAAACGTCGAGAAAACATAAAATTAGCGAATCGGATTTTTTGATGAAAACATAAACTTCTCTTTAGGGAAGTTAAAAACCAATAGAAAAATTAAAAAAAAAAACAGCAAAAAAACAACATTCTATAATGATGAATGAGCTGGAAATTTTACTGAACATAGCACATCACTCAATAAGTCTGTGGGATTATTTTATTTATATTTGAGTATTAAATTTGGAATAATTCATAGTTGAAATGCAGACTTTTGTATTTCTATAATCTGCAATATGACATATATAGCGTATCATGGAAATATTAAAGTGCGTTTAAATCATCGCGTCACTCGAAACGCCAGTAAACGTCAACATCATAGAGATTAACCCATGTTTCACTAAACCAAGCAAACGAGAGCATACAATGCGACTTTTTTCATTTTCAGGCGCAAAACAACCAGAGAACTCCTAAGCTTAAGTTGCTCGGTAATGGGCATAGAATTTGCTTATGCGGCCGAGACAGCGTTTGTAACTCCGGCTCTACTTCAGATTGGAATTCCGCACAAATGCTTGTCTTTTGTCTGGGCACTATCACCATTTATCGGGTTCTTCGCAGGGCCACTACTTGGTTCCATGAGTGATCGATGCACATCATCTTATGGACGACGCAGACCATTCATTTTTGTGCTAGCGATTCTAATTGTTATAGGTAAGTAATAAAAAATATATTTCTATACTGAATATTGATATTTCATAAGAAATATTAAATTGATCAAAATCAGAAAAATTTTTAATAATTTGTTGGCAGTGCGGAAAGTCGCCGTGTTTGCGATTTATATATACTTCTTTTACCTATGATCATGGTTATAGTTATTGGCACTAATTATGTTTCATCAACAATATACTGTTTATCAATCGTTACAATCCAAATGAAACAAGGTAAAAACATTAAAAACTAGTGGTGTATGGCATTGGGCCATAAGGCAAATTGCTGGAACTTCTCGTACCGTAACAAAATGTTCGAGAAATTTTAAATGTTTTCAAATAGATTAGTATAGATACTGTTGAAATTATTTGTTTAAAGTATATTAGAACTTTAGTCCTTGTCAAAAACTAATCACCTCTTCTCCCGATCATTTAAAATTGAATGTTTTTCAACTTCGCGTGGGGCAAGTTATAGTAATCGCAAAAAAATCGAAAATGAAAACTTTTATACATGTTTTCGTTTCAAAGGTTTCTGAACATTTTAGCATACCTCAGAAAAATGGATGTATGTGTGTGTGTGCAGAAACAAATTTTTGTCGAGACTTTAGGAACATGAATCAACCGATTTGAATAATTCAAAAAACATTTGATTCATATTAATAAGGAGACGTGCTGAAGATACGGGACAAAAAGTGCCAAAAACAGTAAATTAAGAGAACGGGGCGTCCGATTTTAATAATTCAAAAAACATTTTACTTATATTGACAGGATAAAAAACTTATGAAATTTTTGGGAAGGCAGGTCTAGCGGTTATAAACTCTCAATAAAAATAAGTTAAAAATATGCCTTTTGACGGTCAATAATGATCATGATTTTCATAATGTGTACACATCTCGTGTATTTTTTTTGGGGTTCCGTACCAAGATTTTTAATTACGATACGGGAAGCTCCAGCAATTTGCCTTAAGACACGATGCCATGCACCCCACTAGTTAGATCATTCAAATCGGATACTCTTTTTCTCAAAAACTCGATTTGAATATTCTGCACTCTTTGCTCCGTATCTCCGTAACGGCTGGACCTGCCTTTGCCAAAAACTAATCAGCACATCTCCCTATCAATAGGAATCGAATGTTTTTTGAACCATTCAAATCGGTTGATCCGTGCGCCCGAAAACGTGGACGCTAAATGCGGACATACAAAATACACGCACACACACATGTTTAAAAACCTTCAAAACGTGAAGATATGCAAAAATTTTCTTTTTCGATTTTCGGCCCTTTACTATAACTATAATATGGAAAATTAATGAAATAATTGTTTTATTTCGCCCTCTTATGTATGTAACATAAGTAAACTTATTTAAGCTTTTGTTTAGAAGAGCTTAACAAAGATCAGCACCAAGACTTCATACGGGTTTTATTTCTATATTCAACAACATACGGATTAGTATAAAATCTCATGAGTTAATTGTTACCTAAAATATGAATTATGAATTATGAATAATTTTAAAATGTTATATGTACTTCAAAAAAATTTGGCAATATGTCAAATAAGAGCACAAAAATATAGCCGGATTAGTCTCACGTTGCCTTCGTCCTTATAACTTATATTATTAACTTAGAAACAATATCTGAAGATAACTTTGATGTTCAAAGTTTCATAGATATTCGTTTTATGTAGTTTTTATAGTCTTATTATCTTCACGAGGGAGTAGATTGTTTTCGTGAAAAAATCCAATTTACTAATTTTATGTTTTCTCGGCGTTTCAAGTCATTATGGTTCGAATGAGACTAAATTTGGAAGAACTATGTATGCAAGTGTCTGCATGAGACGACCAAAAACGGCTAGACCAATTTCAAAAATTTAAAAGTCATACGATGTAACTTGATTGCTACAATCGCTGGAGAATTTTGAAATCTGCTCAGCCCTTCTTTTGTAATTGGCAAAAAAAAAAGTAAAATTTTTCACTAACGTTTTAGGCCACAATCTTGATTCATTTTAAAAGAATTTAAAATGATTAAAGAAATATTGGTTGAGAATCATGTTGATTAGTTCATGCAACTTGTCTCAAGGCAAAATGCAGCTAACAACTAATTAAAACAGTATTTACATTATTATGCTACAGACAAATGACATCGCATCCAATATAACCTTACAACGTTATTGAATTGACTTGTGTTGTTAATGTGTTAATAGATTACTTTGAATTTATTTAAATTTTCTTACTTGACAGCATTTTTTTATTCCCAGGATTGTTGCTGCTACCGAATGGAGAAGTTTTGGGACACTTTTTAGGTGATGATTTTGAATATTTTAATCATACCAATTTTAAAGATATACATCCTCATCGAATAAGTGCATCTACAGCAGATGTAGAAGATCATTCGAATAAGATGGAGTCACATAAATGGGGAGTTATTTTGACGATACTAGGTACTGTTTTGTTAGATTTTGCATCGGATGCTTCACAAAGCCCGGCGAGGGCTTATCTGGTCGACATGTGTATTCCAGGTAATTGCATAAATATAATATATGGTAAGTTGAATTAAGGCTTATTTGTATTAAACTCAATATAAATTGAATTACATGAGAATAATATAATATTTAAATAAAAATAGTACAAAAAACATTAGAAAAATCAGAAAAATAAGAATTTTAAATTTACAAATTTATTATAATTTGCAGAAGATCACGCTAGAGGATTAAGCAGTTTTACCATACTCGCCGGTCTTGGAGGAACGTTTGGCTATTCATTGGGAGCAATAGATTGGGATTATACTTTTATCGGTATGTATCAACCAATGAATGGAGAATTTAATAGTGATTTGTTTTTAATTTTGATGGTTGGATGAAATTAAATAAATGGTTTAGGGTAGGGCGGGGCTAGTTGAGCAAATTTTTACTTAAACGGATGTAGCTCCTCAATGGAAAGTCTCAATAAATTGCTATACGGCTTAATGGATTTGTTGTTTATCGCTTAACAAAAGTGTTAATACTATTTTTTGGTAATAAATAGAATTTAAAAGCTACAGCTGTTTAAATGCAAAAAGTCAAGTATGCTCAATGTACCCCATAGGTGGGGCAAGTTAAGCACTAAGAAAGTATAATAAAATAATAGGTTCAATGTCGATTAGTAATGAAATAAAATAAGTTTTTAATAACCAGTCCTATATTTATAGTCTTTATTGACAGAGAAAACAAAACTTATAGTAATTTTCCTTGAATAATTAACCAAAAGTAGAAGCAACAAAACAATATCGTATCTTAGGAATTATTTTACCATTATATTTAGTATTTTTGTTTAAAATCATTATTTCTTTATATTATTACTCATAGACTTAGCTTAAATATTAAAAATAATAATTAATTTTTGGAAGTTAATGGTAAATGTCTTAGTGACAGAACAGGTTTAGCCACTATGCTTAACTAACCCCAACTAGGAACTTCAAAATAAAAGTGAGTTTATAAAAAAACCGTGATAATTATATTCAGAATCTCTGTGTATATTAAAAGTTATATAATTATATGGAAGAATAACATTTACCTGATTTAAAATAAATAACATTTGACTAAACCAGACGAAAACTCGTGATGAATGACTTTTTTACTTTTTTAGTCTCAAAATAAACAAAACGCCCGTGAGCCTCACTCATTTGTCCAGCGGCCACTAGCGATCGCGGGATGTTTATTTCTCCCAAACCTCTATCTTTCCGCCATATAATGCCTAAACGGACGGTGAATAGTTTTCGAGATATTTCGATTGCTCAACCTAATTATGAGAATATGTATACTGCAAGAAATAATCTTCGTCGGAAAAATTCATCAGCAGAGTTGGAATAACTATTTATTTAATTTACCTCTTATAAAATTGATTTTATTAACTTCATTTTCTGTTTTATCTACTATTTTTCATTGTTTGCATTTTTGCCAGAGTCATGGTTCAGTTGGTCCTTTTTACCCACCCAGGTGTAAACCTTTATAGAAGCTATATAAAGAAAACGGCAGAATCTAACCTAAAATTAATTTTACATGTTATAAAACAATTAAATAATATATACTTAAAAGATTTATGTTAAGTAAACTAAACAGTGCTGAAAACCAAAAACACTAACAAGAAGAAAAAAAAAGTTTTGTTACGGATTTTCAAACATTGCCGTAAATTTTCCGTTAGCGATATGGTAAGAATTTGGGAATGCAACTCCGGTATACCGAATTACCGGTAAACCGCCCAATTTTTCGGCGGTATTTTTACCGGTATTCACCCCAAAAATACCGGTATTTTCGGTATTTTTACATAAGCGCTATTTGATGCATAATACATAAAAGTTTAAATTTCTCGGAACAAATTTATCTTTAAATTCCATAATCGCATAAACAGCTATATCTTCAAGTGATTCTATAGGATAAACAAATGTCAAATATTATCTCAACTCGTCATTAAACTGTATATTTATTGCTTTACTAAGGGCTACATATCGTGTTACAATGAATAGAATTGGACTGATAGATAATGGTGTTTGTTTCATCTTATGTAAAAATGTAACAGTTTTTTAAGTGATATTTGCGCCAAAATATTTTATATCATACTGATTACCCCTGCGTAATCTTTATTTTTTTTCTTACTTTATAGATAATAATTATGATAATTACTAAATATTTTTGCTTTTTAATACAATCATAAAACATTATTTTTCGAAAACGTTTCGAAGTTTGAAAATACTATAGAAGCATCACACTGTTTTAAATAACAATACTCAACAATTATAGTAAATTATTATTTATCTCGACAAAGTATCGGATAAAGACAATACAGTTTATTATAATAAAGTAATATGATCTTTTATGAGTTTTTGGTCTTTTTTACTCATAAGTTTGTTTTTGGTGATGAGTACTCAATATGCTTTATAATTATTTAAATTGTATATAATTTTGTTAGATTATTATTTAAAAAAATTAAATTAATTGTTTAATTGAATATTGTTGTAGTTGTATATACATTTTTTTATATTTGTACTAGTAACGTTCAATTTTGTTTACGTTTGCTTAAGATAATAAAAATACCGGTAATTTACCGTTATTCCGGTTTTAAAATGAAAAATTACCGAAATACCGGTATTGAAATTTTCCATCGGTATTGCATTCCCTAGTAAGAATCAAGGTGATGGCTGCTTATACATGGTTTTCTTTCTACTTTTTTATCCGTGGACCGATAGGCCCCTCTTCTACCGTATTATTTTTATTCATGTTGTGAGCGTAACTGGCAATTATGATAAACTTGTAAATAAAAAAAATTAAATAAATTATTTTCAATTATTTTAGGTGAAATGCTAGGTGGACACATGAACGCGGTTTTCACACTAGTTGCAATCATATTTATTCTCTGTGTTTTCACTACATTAACCAGTTTCAAAGAAATTCCACTTGACGAATTACAGAGTGTTATAGAAATGAACAAGAAGAGTCAAATAGCAACTGGGCCTTTTGACAACATTGAAAATCAATTTAGTATTTCTGAAAAACCAATAAACCTGGAAAATATATCAGTTTATGGAACGCTAAATGAAAAAGTAACTGAGGTAAGTTTGTGAATTTTGTAGAAATCTAAACAGGTTTCTAAAAGAAATGATAATAACAATTTAATAAAACATGATCTTAACCGAATTAAAACATTATATATGAAAGCGTTGTATTTGCAAAATGAATTGTATGTCGATATAATCTTAAAAAACTATAGCAGATTATCAAATTTAAACAATTTTTTCATTCATGTTAGTTGTTTCTGATAAATTGTTTAAATATTACACTTTATTAAAAAATGAACATGCGCCTAGTATTTTCTAAAAGCGCGGTCGATAAAACCAAACTTTAGTTAATTTTCATAATGTAACAACTTGTCTTAGGTTTCTAATACCTTGGTATGTTCATTAAGGTCAGTAACACTGTTTCACATATAAGTTTCTCTAAAATTGCCATAAAAATATTTCTTTGACAATCAATTACAAAGAAACGACTCGACCAATTATTGTCAAAAACTAATCAACACGATTCCCAAATGCTGTCTTCCGAATAGTTTTGCAATTTTCAAAAACAGTTCAGATTTATTTACAAAAAGTTGGACGAAAAAACTTCCACCTTTTTGCTAATTTTATAAAAGTTCATGTAACTTGCCTCAAGGCTAAATACCAAACCAACTAATTAAAATTAAACTAATCGCAAGGCCGCAATATATATATATATATATATATATATATATATATCGCTAAAAAAAGTAATATTTTAGTAAGTTGTATAAGACCATAGTATATATCGCTAAAAAGAGTTCTAAGAAAATCGGCTTAATTTTTTTTTTCAACAGTTAATTACAAAAAAACAGCTCAGCAGATTTTCACCTAAAACTAGTCAGTATCATTTCCAACTAATATCTTTCGAACAGTCTTTGATTTTTTTAAATCGATTCGGTAGTATAAGCTTAAATGTCGATAAAAAGATTAACGCTTTGTTCAAAATTACAAAGAAACGGCTCGGCAGATCGTCGCACAAAATTGATAACGCTGTTCACATACACACATACTTTTTCCCAAAATTTGGTCTCATTCGATTCAGAATGGCTTGAAACGTCGAGAAAACATAAAATTAGCGAATCGGATTTTTTATGAAAACTTAAACTTCTCCTTCGGGAAGTTAATAAATAATGTAATAGACATGTATCTAATTATTCTATATGTGGTTTAGGAAACCGTGGTACATCAAAGGACATCAGCTAATTCGACCTTAAGTAAAAGTCCATCAACGTGCGATTCGCATGTTGCTCTTGAAGAACACATGCCCTTATCGCATTACTTAAAAACAATATTCAAGTTGCCAAAATCTATACGAATGATCTGCGTAACGAATTTATTCTGCTGGATGGCTCACGTCTGTTACTCGCTCTATTTCACTGATTTTGTTGGAGAAGCTGTTTTTCATGGAGATCCAAAGGTAAATAGGCCAAATCAAATTAAAAATCAGTTATAAAATTTATACATAAATACTGCCAAGCACAAATACCTATGTTCTGAAAAATCTTTTGCATATAATTATAATTATTAATATATATTCATAATGCAATTATGTATTTTATTTCATCACAAGGCGCCTCCAGGTTCCGAGAGCAGAGCACGATTTGAACAAGGTGTCAGGTTTGGATGTTGGGGAATGGCTGCTTATTCATTGAGTTGTTCTTTCTACTCAATAATTATTTCAAAACTCATAAAAAGATACAGGTACATCAGTGTGCGTTTCAAATTTTTTATGATATGATATTATAACTCTAATTAATTATATTCAATATCTAGGGTAAGACTGTTTAAGAGGGGATTCTAGTGTAGAGATATGAATTTTAGATCATTTTTAAATCATTTTTTATTTTCTATCAACATTAAAATTTGGGGATGAGTCTAGTATATACCAGAGAGGAGTCTATAAATAAGATTCTCTTAAAATTTCAATCGGTCCAGTAAAACTCGATAAATAGTGCAGTAAACGGAGAGGAAAAAGGGGTATAACCTCTGATTTTTTTTACTGTGCTCCGAATTGAATGAAATTTTGGAATTAGGTTCCTTACCCTCAAATTCAAAAGTAAAAACAATTTGAGTTGCGCCATCACCCCCCGGGGGGATGACACCCCTTCTCAATTGTGTAATTATATTTTTTCAAAATAACGTCGGTAATCGATAGAAAAACTAAAAAAAAAGTTTTTATAAAATCGTGAGTTTTCTGAAAATAGTTCGTACTAAAATAGTGAATCTGCTAGAAGCATAAAATCTATAATGAAGTGAATTCTAGATGAAATGTGAATTACTAATTCTGGTGGAAATGGTGCTCATTAAACCATATGATTTAAAAAAAAAACTTTGTATATGCTTCTTATTTGCATGATAGTTCACTCATTTTATACGCAAAAAACTTGTAACAGCACTCATTTTAGAGCTTATATTGAGCACTATAAAACCCAATTTCACCGAAATGCATAAAATGTAAATCCTCGCCACTTGATAGCTGTAAATACAACAATTAAATCTTGGACAAAATAAAAAACGAATTTGCTCTTTCAAATCTTGCTTAATATTATTCCTAGAACACTTTATGTAATACCGATTTATTAAGATTTTTATTGACACTATTTTGTTCATTACATGATCATCGTTAAAATATTTATTTTAGGAGATATTTGCAAAAAAAAAAACGAAGAAAAACGCCAAAAATATATGAATCTTTAGTAACTTGAAAAGTATTAGTTTTTGTGAAAAACTATAAAAAACACTTTTTTCTTATAATTAGTTTTTCTATCGATTACCGACGTTATTTTGAAAAAATATAATTACACAATTGAGAAGGGGTGTCATCCCCCCGGGGGGTGATGGCACAACTCGAATTGTTTTCACTTTTGAACTTGAGGGTAAGATGAACCTAATTCCAAAATTTCAATCAATTCGGAGCACAGTAAAAAAATTTAGACCTAAAACGCTCCGTTTACTGCACTAAAATTGATAATTTGATGTTGAAAATTAATTTATCCAAGTTCTAATTTCAAAGAATTATATATCTCTCACCAATTACAGTTTTGCTTTTAATAATAATCTTATCAATAATATTTTTTCCACTTTTCAGATCTAAGAAAGTATATGTTGGTGGAGTATTAGTTTACAGTGCAGGAATGCTGATGATGGCTATTTTTAAAAACCGTTTCGTTGTGATTGTTCTAAGTGGCGCAGCAGGAATTATGTATTCAACTTTGTTCACAATGCCATATTTGCTAATTGCAAAATATCATGACAAAAACGCCGTAAGTAAAAATCTATTGTAGATTGAATTTGTATAACAAAAATTTTTTAACGTATTCTTTTAAATGGGGAATGATGTGAAGAATATATTAAATTTAGATCCTAATTTCAAATTTGAAAACCCTCATTGATTATCTACATACATTTATACCCAACAAAGATGTTAAGTTAGATGTTATGTTAGAGAAAAACCTAAAGAAGATAATACTTTATATTACTGACTTTCATTTTTACTCGAGATGAAGTATTTAAACTAGTTGGTCTTGGTAATTTGCCTTGAGACAAGTTACATGAACTTCCAGATATGTGCAAATAATCGACTCAATCAATAAAAAATTAATTAATTTACGAGTGATTAAAAGTATTCCGGGTGAATTTATTACACATTATTGAAAACGAACGAACACGTTAATCGGAGTATTTTCTAAAAGCAAATTTTTAAAAATCAATAATTTTTATAATTAATCCAGTTTTCGTAGGACTTTAATAGTTCAGTATGTTTATTAAGACCAAGTACTCAATTGTTATACCAAGTAAATCGTCTAATTTTAATTTTAACAAACGTCAAAAAAACTACTCATTTTCTCAAACTTTGATGAATTTTTAAAATTAAACTACTTGTAAGGCCGCAATATTTCAGTAAGTTCTATAAGACCATGATATATATCGCCAAAAAAGGGTTCTATAAAAATCGGCTCAAATTTTTTTTAACAGTTAATTGCAAGAAAACGGCTCGGTAGATTTTCATCTAAAACTAATCATTATCATTCCCAACTAATATCTTTCGAACAGTTTTTGATTTTTTAAATTCGATTTGGGAGTATGATCTTAAATGTGGACGAAAAGTTTAACACTTTTTTCCAAACTACAATGAAACGGCTCGGCAGATTCAAGCGTTTTTGAGCAAATGTCGATGAAAGGTCTAGTTTTGACAAAAGCCAAAAAAACGATACCAATTTTTGCAGACTTTGACGAATTTTTAGAGTTGTCGTAGGGCCGTAATATTTTAGTATGATCTATAAGACTATGGTATCTACGGTGCAGCCATTTTTCAAAAAAACATCGAAGGAAGTCAGAAATCAGCTCAAATATAAGCACACCCACATACTTTTTCCCAGTTTGGTCTCAAACGATGAATATTTCGAAACTTTGAGAAAATATAAAGTTAGTCGTATTTTTAATGAAAACATTAACTTTAGAGAAGTTAGAAATTAAATTGCTTGCTGAACTCAATGAAACCTTATATAAGATTTTATGCCTAAAGATATTTTTTATAATTGATATTTCTTATTATTAACTAATGTGCTTTGTCTAATTATGGTTATTTTGCAGTTTGAAACAAATGAACAAGGTGAGCCAATTGAAACGGGTCAAAAACGAGGACTAGGAACCGACATTGCATTAGCAGGAAGCATGGTTTTCATAGCCCAATTAGTTCTTTCTCTGTGTGTTGGTTTTCTGGTAAATTTAGCTGGCACTACAACTATTGTTATAGCTGCAGCTAGCGTATTAGCTTCTTGTGGAGCAATATTTGCAGCAAATATAATGTTTCTTGATTAATTTCTTTGAAACCCTAAATGCAACAGATATTTATGAAACAAATTGATGCATCAATTATATTGGTGGGGTAGAGCGGGGCACAAAGGTCCAATTTGACTTTGAGCACTTATATTGTAAAAACCAAACCAATTATATCTCAAAATAACATATCAAACAAACGATTTAAGCGATGCAAATTATAAATTTCATTTATACAGAAGATAACACTGTATACAACCTTGATATGGTATTACGTCAGAAATAATTATCAGCAGAGTTGGAATAACTATTTATTTAACTTATATCTTGTAAACTTACTATTTTAATCTAATTTACTTTTTTATTTACTATTTATTATAGTTTAAACATTTTCCAGGTTAAAGGCTGAAATGTTTTTTTTCAAACCCACCCACATATAAGCTTTTATGAAGGTTATATAAAAAAAACTATTGAATCTTACTTTAAAATAACAAAACATTTCATAAAACAATTAAAAAACGTATTGATAAAAATTATATTAAGGTCTTTTAAACTAAACACTGTTTAGTAGTGCTCACGACCAAACAAGGTAACAAATACTTTTGTAATGGATTTTCAAACATTGCCGTTTGAACTTTTATCTCCCGATAGCGATGTCCTAAGAATCAAGATGTTTGCTAGTTATTCATTTTTTTTCCTCTACTTTCAAATATTGTTGTTAAAATATTCTTCACTTTACTTATTTTTGAAATATCGGTAGTGGACCTCGTCACCCCCGGACCTTTAAGCCCTACTCTACCCTATACTTGCATTTATTGATTAAAAACTATTCTGCAAAACTCCACATTGTAATGTAAAACTACTTATAAATCAAGCTATTATCATGATAACAGCTGTATATGCATATACAAGAGTAATTCTTTTAGTTTGGCATTATATTTAAATAGCTTATTGATGAAGAAACATATATTATTTTCTAGACTCTTTGAATAAAAGACTTGAAGTTGTATCAATATCATCTTAACTAGGTATAAAACTATTAAAAAAAAAATATTAATATAAAATTTTGAGACCTTCTGAGCGTGCTATGAAAAAGTTATGACACAATTGAAAAGGGTTTATTAAAACATTTTACTTGTTAATTATTATAGTACTCTAAAGAACAAGTTCGAATCCTTATAGTTGGACTTATTAATTTATTAATATATATATATAGTTTATGAAGAACATTTTTCTAAGAAATCATTTTTACAAATCGTTCTATTATTTACTTATTTTCCGAATTTTAGTATATTTTTTTAAATTTAATTTTTGTGTAATTAAAAAAAACATTAATTATAAAGTACAATACAATATAGCGTAGTCAATAATATTTTTATGTTTATAAAAAAGTATATTTTTTAATTTCTTTACAAATTTATAATTGTTCAATTACATTTCTTCAAAATATTATTTGCTTTTTCCTTTAAAATGATTGTATTACAAATGATCTAAAATAATCAATAGTCTCCCTACTTTTGTAAAATGATTTAAACTGTTAAAGGTTTTTAAATAAATAAAATATAGATTATAGACAAATCTAATGTAAATTCATAAAAGTTGCATGGTAAATTCAGAATTGTATATTTTCGAATAATAATTAATGACAATAAAAGTATTTAGTCCAGCATAATTATATTTTCTTTACAGGAAATATTTTGATGTGAAAACTTTGTTATAATATAAGTATGTTATAATAATAGTCAGAGAATTTATGCATATCCTTTTAATTGGGGAATATGTGTTGAGTGAAACACATCTGATTTATTAACATTGCCCATAATTGTAGATACATCTCTACTATAGACAACTATTGACAGATTTGTCCATAGCGAAAAATGGTTTTATATGATGTTCATCAATATATAAAAAGAGACAAATTAATTACATATACTGAATCATTTATAAAAACCACACCCAGTATGCATTGGCGATGTATCGTGTCTGCAAATGCGCAAACCATCTCTTTTATAAAGGTCTTAGGTCTCAGGTTAGAGGTAAAGCCAAAAACAACTTGTTTTTACTAAGAATAAAATCCATTCATCCTATATTTATAACTACAGTTAACCCTCTGTTAACACGGCACTCTGGATATACAGTTCCCATACTACGCGGAGCTAAAAATCCGACATTCCTTCGACTACACGGACTTCCTATTACACGGTTTTTGTTGAACAGCCCATAAGTTCCTTGCGCAACCTATGAGTGATTCTAGTAACTTGATATCAAAAGGGTATTATTGTAAGTTTTGTTATCGACTTTTATCTTTTAGACATGCCTGATTATATAATAGCTGTCTAAGAACACGTTTGAGCTATCTATTGCGTCGCGCCAATTTTTGAATAAGGTGTCTATGTTACACATATCATTCGTCCTACTTCAAGTTGTATTCCTTGGACTCCATACAGCATTTGTACTAACTCTGAGTCTCTCATAGCGCGGTTCCCATACTGCACTATATAAGTTTCCATAACACTACGAATTAGCCTAAATTGTATGTTAAATACAAGTTTTTTATAGCACGGTTTCCATACTGCACGACACGCACTTGCCGCGTTAACCGAGGGTTGACTGTGTATAGATTACTCATATTTAATACGAATACGCACAGAAAGTAGGCAGCAATTTTTTAACTATGCCGCCATTTTTTCCCATCGCAATACCGTTTGGTCTCCACCATTTGTTACCCGTATCAAGCCTTCTGGGTTGACCCTAACAAACCAGAGCCCTGATAAAAGTATCACTATGGGTGCATAAATGGAACAAGTGCGTTGGATAAGGAAAGGAAAAGGAATTAAATAAAAAGAAGTAACTTGAGGTCAGATCTGATGAGTAAAGTGGATGGTCAAGGAGTTTCAGTCGTAACTGGAGAATTTTAATAACAGCAAAGACAATGGCGCGTTGTCATGGTGAAACTGGATTTTCTATTACTGCAAATGTGGTCATTTTCCGCAATTTATGCCTTTAGTTCGTCAAGTAATGATGCGTAGTAGGCTTCCGTATTGGTTCATTCTTTTTGAAGATAATCGATTAAAATAATTCCATAACTATCCCAAAATGCAAAAGACATCACACTCCCAGCCGAAATAACTTTTTATGTTCTTTTTGCAGCTGTTTTCCACTATGAAGTCCACTGTTTTGACAGTAGTTTTGTTTTAGGCGTGTAATGGTGAATCCAAGATTCATCTACAGTAATTAATCGGCCCCAAAACTCAGATCTATTAGTCTAAATATCGTTGAAAATGTTTATTCGAACCTGGCTTTGGCCTAACGTGAGCAAACGCGGCAGCCAATGCGCGGCCGGCTTTCTCATGAGTAAATTTCCCTTTAAGATGTAACAAATACATTTTCATTCACCAGCTTTTATTGACGAGCGGCTCCTTTTTCGTGTTGAGGTCGGAAACTCTTCAGCGCATCCTCGTACATAATAACGTATTCGTCTAATTTAAAAGCTCTTATATTTTGTACACAAAATACTGCAATGCTACAGTATTCATAATAATATATTTGAAAACATTTAAAACAATTGTTGTCAATCATTAATCAATTTTTGTTGATTATTATTTATTTTTATACTTCGAATGTTTAATTACTCGAATGTTCCGAGAAGTTCCAGCAATTTGCTTTAAGGCACAATGCCATGCATGACTACTTTTATTCTTTAATAACACAGTATCATACAAAACCACTTAAAAATTTGACATTGAAAAATATTAAAAATGATATCATGCAATTGTGGCATAGTGAAAAGTGAAAAATTAGAGGATGTAAAGTATACAAGAGCTGTTTCGTAGAGTATAAAATCAAACCTTTCAACAAAATCAAGTAACATGTCAATAATCAATAAAAAGAAACAATAAATTTTGGAATCATCCATATATGTATATTCAACGAGATTTATTCTCTTATACATAATTTGCATTTGAAAGTGTTAAATTACTAGTTGTGGTTTTGATTTTCAAGTTCACGCTTTATTCATCTGCTCTATGGCCTGTCACATTTCAGCACAAATGTTGTTACATAAAAAATTATTTTGTACTCTTACAATAAATTTATTGTAAGAGTACAAAATACGGCCCTAAAAGAACACTTAAAAATCATAAATTTTTGCTTCACAGGCAATTAACAGAAGCAAAAACCTTAATATTTGGTTATTTTCAATAATAAATTTGCAATTGCCACGTTTATCAACACCCTGGGATGTGATTTTAATCATCGTATAGATACTTCCACACCGATTCCACATTGACAGACCGATTTTTCTATGAAAATTAAGACTTGTGATCAAACGTCATACAAAATACAAAATCAATTACTTATTTGAGAATGAGTATATAATTGCAATAATTTAAATTGATGAATAGCTAATTCTATTTGTTCATATATTTGGAGTGTATCTTTGATATAATTTAAATACTAATCTTAAAGCTGTGTATCTCCATTATATATCAGTACTTAGCATATGAGAGTAATATTTCCGCTATCACTTCCGAGCAAAAGCAATCTGTTCAAAGGTAATGTTACCAATGAGGTTAGCGCGCCCTTAAATGCTTCCGATCTGAGACGATGAACTGCCATGGGTTGCCCATCACTTGAATTTGCATCGCCACATCCGCCAACGTTTGACAATTCATCAGAAGCCATAACAGATGAAATGTTGGTTGAGTCTGAGGCTGCCAAATAAGCAGAATGAACTGCCAGACGGTTGGCAGTTGTTCCTGAAACGACGCGACCGCTCATTCCAATCGGAGCTAGCAAATGAGCAGGTTCTGTGTGGCCTCTGAAAATTAAATAATGAAAACAGATTGTAAAAAGAAAATACAACTAGTTGGTATTGGTATTTTGCCTTGAGGCAAGTTACATGAACTTCTCGATATGTGTAAATAATCGACTTAATCAATAAAATATAAATTAATTTATGAGTTATTAAAATTATTCCGAGTGCATTTATTACACATAATTGAAAACGAACGAACACGTTAACTCGGAGTATTATCTAAAAGCCAATTTTCAAAGATCAATATAATTTTTATAATTGAACCAGTTTCCGTCGGACTTTAATAGCTTAGTAAGATCGTTAGGACCAAATACTCTATCGTCATGCCAAGTATTTTATTTTAATTAACTTCCCGTAGGGTAAGTTATTGTAATGGGCCGAAAATCGGAATTGAAAATTTTTACATTTCTCGACGTTTTAAAGGTTTCTGAACGTTTTGGCATACCTCAGGAAAAATGGATGTGTGTGTGTGTGTGTGTGTGTGTGTGTGTGTATGTATGTATGGATACAAATTTTCTCCCACGTTTTCGGGCGTACGGATCAACCGATTGGAATGGTTCAAAAAGCATTCGATTCCTATTGATAGGGAAAAGAGCTGATTAGTTTTTGGCAAAGGCAGGTCCAGCCGTTTCGGAGGTACGGAGCAAAGAGTGCAGAAAATAGAAATCGAATTTTTGAGAGAACGGAGTATCCGATTTGAATGATCTAAAATACATTCAATTAGTAATGATTGGGAGAAGTGTTTATTAGTTTTTGGCAAAGGCAGGCTCAGCCATTTTGAAGATACGGAGCAAAATATGTAAAAAATGGCAATTTGGAGAGAACTAAGCGTCCGATTTTAATGATTCAAAGAACTTTCTGCTTGTCTTAACAAAATAATTGATTCTGGAAAAAAAAATTTTGTTCCAATTTTTTTTTTTTTTTTTTTTTTAAGTCTTTTGTATATCGAAAATATTTCAGATTTTATTTTTAATTCTGACTATAGTTCTAATATACTTTACAAATAATTTCAACTCTGCAATTCAGTTTATATAATTCTTATAAATATTACACAATGTTACAATATTTATAATAATCTATTTGAAAACATTCAGTATTCCACGAACATTTTGTTACGGTACGGGAAGTTTCAGCAATTTGCCTTAGGCACAATGCCATAATTGCCTCAAGACAGAATTCCACTTACAGCTAGTTTTAATTTTATTCTGCCATCTGTATAATTACATTAGCAGAGGATGCTGACAAGTTGTTTACAATTCGTTATTTACAAATTAGTAGATACCCCTTGTGGCGTATCTACTAGAGCTAATATAATAAAAAAAAACTAAAAACAAAATGGGGTAAAATAATAAAATGTAGTAAAACGAAAGTATTATAGTTAATTAAAATATATACCAAGTAAATCGTCTAATTTTAATTGTAACAAACGTCAAAAAAACTACTCATTTTCTCAAACTTTGATGAACTTTTAAAATTAAACTACTTGTTGTAAGGCCGTAATATTTCAGTAAGTTCTATAAGACTATGATATATATCGCCAAAATAAGTTCCATAAAAATCAGCTTAAATTTCTTTAAAAAAGAAACTGCTCGGCAGATCGTCACACTAAACTGACAAACAATAACCGTCATCGACATGCATCAAATAGCTTTTAAATTTCTGAAATCGATTCAGGCGTTTTGAGCAAACGTCTATAAAGGTCTAATTTTGACAAACGCCAAAAAAAGATACTAAATTTTGCAAACTTTGACGAATTTTGAAAATTAAACGACTTGCCGTAGAGCCGTAATATTTTAAAATGATCTATAAGACTGCGGTACCTACCACCAAAAAAAAAAATCATAAAAATCGCAGAAAAAAATTTTTACACTTATTACAAGAAAACGAATCGGCCGATCTTTACCAAATACTAATCAGCACGATTCCCAACTAATATCTTTCGATCGGTTTTTAAATTTTCAATATCGATTCAGAATTGCGGGCTAAAACGTAGACAAAAATTTTTTCACTTTTCTGCTATTTACAAAGAAACGGCTTGGCTGATTATCGCGCAAAATTGATAAACGCTAATCCTCATCGAGA
>NW_020539724.1:25498409-25557567 GCF_003426905.1 Ctenocephalides felis | reverse complement strand
CTTAAGCGTTTCTAATAAGAAAATAAACCTACCAAACATACAATATATTCGGTGTTTGTAGCTAGCTACTGATTACAGCTGACGTTCACAATTTAATAAAAACATTTATAAACACGAAATAGATGAAATGAAAATTGATCATCCAAATGATTAATTTATACAATTACGGATATTGTAAAGTATGTTTGAATAACATCAATTGGAAATCGTACCGTATATTTTTTTAATGAAAGCGAAAATTATATTTTCGAAATAACCGTTATACATTTTTCTAAATAGCTGAATCTCAATTGTTATTGTTCAATTATTCAATTATCTTTATTATGTGTACGTATCGGAAATTTCATGCAACTTGCCTTAGGGCAAAATGCTACTTATAACTAAATTCATTAATTAGATTGTAAAATTTAAAAAAACGATACAATTGTTAGCAATCTAATAATATGCAAATTTATTTACAATATATTTGATAAGTTTTGTCGATAAAGTCGAATGACGTATTTCACAAAAACAATAGCAATTGCTTTTATAAACACAATTACATTTGATTTGATTTCAATGTTAGCTATCTTGATAACAAATGGTTCTTAAATTTAAAAATATTCAAACAAAATGCTTTCTAAACATATTTATTCAGACTAGACCATCTTTTATTAATTATATATTATTATTCTTTTGCATAATACATTTTGTCATCTGAATTTATACATTTGAAGAGTTGAGATGATCAGTAAGACTTATAATTGATTATTATTTGAATTTAGTTTGTGAGTCATATCGAACTGTATAAGAATTACCAGATATACTAGCAACTGCAGCAGTACCTGAAATAAAACACATGCAATTAAGTTAATTGATAACTTAAAATAAATTTTAAATAACTAACACTTACATTGAATACAAGCGAGTTATTTAAAGGAAAATAATTCCAGGCTGTAAATAATATCTTCTGATGAACTAGTTGTAATGAAAAAAGAGATACCTGAAACGATGGAAAATAAAATTAAAATCTGAAATCGATTTGAAATTATTAGTCCATTGCAATTTAAATTGAGAGAATTAAGGCGAGGTTGCTCAAGTATCAAAAAATCGAAAATGAAAATTTTTATGTTCGTTTCAGAGGATTCTGAACATTTGGGCATACCCTCAGAAAACATGAATGTATGTGTGTGTGTGCGGATACAAATTTCTGGTCTACGATTTCAGGAACATGGTCAACCGATTTTAATTATTCAAAAAGCATTCCATTCCTATTGATAAGGAGACGTGCTGACTAGTTTTTGGCAAAGGCAGGTCTAGCCGTTTCGAAGTTACGGCGCAGTTACAAGTGCCAAAAATGGTATCTCAGTTTCAAGAAGAACGGAGCGTGATTTGAATAATCAAAAAAACATTTTACTTGTATTGACAAGATGAAGAAATGATGGAATTCTTGGGAAGGCAGGTCTAGCGGTTTCGGAGATCTAGTAAAAAAATTTAAAGAAAATGCGATTTGGTGGTCGAAAGTGATCATTAGACATAGGCACATCAAATTATCGAACATTTATAGTAGATTTTAATAATACGTATAAATTTTGTTTACACTTCTATGGATTCCGTAACAGGTTGTCCGTTAGACGGCGACGCGCGTTTACGCGCTTCTATATTTCGTCTCTATAGAATGTATAGCTAAAGCAGTTACGATTGCTTTGAAAAATAGGTCAAAATTTCCAAATATGTCAAAATAAAGAAAACATTTTATTTTCAGAAAGTCTTTTTTTCAAAAAGTCATTTTTTTTCAAAAATTAAAAATTTCTCAAAAGTCTAATTTTTCAAAGTTTAAAATACAAATTTTCTAAGTATTTCATTAAATAGCACCAGATTTAATGATTTCAAAAAACATTCGTTTTTTTTGAGACTGTTCTTTTACTTTATATTTCTATATATTACTATATATTCTATCTATATATTTTATACTTTTTAATTATTTACCAAATTATTATTAGTTTGACTTGGTAACTAATAACACAAGAACTGGGCTCATTATTCGTACAAAAAGCACAATTTTAAAAAACGTAAACACATAATCTTATTAAACTATATTGATTAGTTATATATTTAATAGTTATATCAAATTAATTATTAACTTCCCGAAGGAAAAGTTTGTTTTCATCGGAAAATCCGATTCGCTAATTTTATGTTTTCTCGACGTTTCAAACTATTCTGAATCGAATGAGACCAAATTTGGAAAATGTATGTGTGTATGTGAGTGTGTGTACAGACTTTTTGCCGTAAATCGACGGTTTCTCAAAAACGGCTGAACCGATTTCGAAAATTTAAAAACCATTCGATGTATCTCGATGAAGACTAGCGTTTAGCCCGCAATTTTGAATCGATTTAAAAATTCAGAAACCATTCGAAAGATATTAGTTGGATATTAATCGTGCTGATTGGTTTTTGGTAAAAATCGGCCCTACGACAAATCGTTCAATTTTAAAAATTCAAAGTTTTGCGAAAGTTAGTATCGCTTTTTTTGGCGTTTGTCAATTAGAACATTCATCGTCGTTTGCTCAAAAACGCATGAACCGATTTCAAAAATTTGAAAGCCATTCGGTGTATTTCGATGTCTATCTTTTCTCAGTTATGTGCGACGATTTGCCAAACCGTTTTTTGTGCAAAATTTGCAAAAAAGTGTAAAACTTTTTGGCCACGTTTCAGCTCTCAATTCTGAATCGATTTAAAAAATCAAAAACTGCTCGAAAGATATTGGTTGGGAATAAAACTGATTAGTTTTAGGTGAAGATCTACCGGGCCGTTTTCTTGAAATTAAATGTTGAACAAAAAAATTTGCCGATTTTGTGAGTCTTTTTTTGGCAATATGTATCATGGTCCTATAAAACATGCTAAAATGTTACGGCTCTACGACAATTAGTTTATTGTTAAAAATTTATCAAAGTTTGAGAAAACTATTTAGTCAAAATTTTTGTCAAAAGTTGCTTTTGTGATATGATGAGTCTAACATTATCAATTCATTAAAAGTTAAAATAATAAGCTACAATTTTAGGGCATACAAGCACGTGTCAGTGTTTGAGAAAATTCTAGTCAAAATCGCAAGGTTTAGATTTAATTGAAAGCGATAACTTTATTTTTGAAATAGACAGTTGAAAATTTTATCTAAATATCTAAATTTCAATTTCGATTGAAAGTCAATTCTTACACATTTCGGGAAGTTCATGCAACTTGCCTTAAGGCTAAATGCCACTTTCAACTAGTTATAATTATATATCAAATTAATTAAATTTCGAATGACTATTAATCAGAATCCTACAAAATATATATTCATTGGTTTTATTCTAATTTAAATTTAAAGTTTATCCTTATACCTAGGTATGACTTGAGCAACTTTTTCATACTAAAATTGGGATATAATAATTTAATTATGAATCAATTATTATATCGTATATATATATAAATATATATATATATATATATATATATAATTTATAAAATTTTAATAATTTACCTGTTCGGCATTTTTGACGACTCCTCTAGATAGCATGAAAGAATGAACCAAGTAGCCTGTGCGTCTGCTCTGAATTCATTAATATTATATACATATAAAAATTTTTTAATATATTATAAATACACACACACAACACATATATATATATATATATATATATATTATATATATATAATATATATGTGTTAAAGTAGTTAATTTTGATGTTGAGAAATATGAGTAAGTTCTTCAAGGGCATACATCAAATAAAAGGCAAAGATTTAGAAGTTAATCTTTAATTTTTCCAAACGTTTCGACATAGTATTTTATGTCATCATCAGTGGATCTACAGAATGAATAAACATGTTGTTTATTTATGTATATATATTTACGCTTTTGTATGTTTATATATATATATTTCTTTTTACTTTTCATTTCTCTTGTTTATCTATCTGTTAAGTATAATTGTTATTGTTATAATTATATTACTTATATCTATAGTTCTTTTTCCAATTTCTGTCATTTTTTCCTAGATTATATTAATTTTTCAATATTCATTCTGTAGATCCACTGATGATGACATAAAATACTATGTCGAAACGTTTGGAAAAATTAAAGATTAACTTCTAAATCTTTGCCTTTTATTTGATGTATGCCCTTGAAGAACTTACTCATATATATATATATATATATATATATATACATATATATATATATATATCTTATATATAAAATTCTTCTGTAACAATGTAAGTTTCATTAATCCTCCTAAACTATAATTCGGACTTTCATGAATCTTCCTGAAGTTTGTTCGGGAAATTTTCTAGAATGTTTTGATTCATAGAAATATAGTTAGATTGTAGAAATAAATGGAAAAAATTGCAAAAAACCGCTTATCATTGCTTGACCTTTAAAATATTTAAGGCATGGTTTGACATTAAAAACAAATGACAACTGTCATTTGCCAAACATTTCTATTCACTTATATGCTAAGGCAATATTAAAATATAATAAATTCATGATTAAAAATAAAGAAAATGTAATGTCTACATTATTATTGTCGAAAAGCAGCTGAGATGTGCCATAATTAAAATAATACAAGATGCAAATAATATAACATGCGGTAACAGTCTGCTCATGCGACTGACGCGCACGGTGAATCGTGTTCTCAACGTACGCGTGGATTGTTTTTGCTTGCAATAATTTTGTTTGCGCACTTTGCGAACAGATTCGCCGTACGAATTCGTGCAAAGGAGACGAGCCATAAGTGATTGCGCTCAAAAATATTCAATTTGCGGTCGTTTTGCCTTACTATACTAAGTCACAATACAAAAAAAATTACTTATTCAAAAAATTATTTAGAAGTTTCATTGTGTCAAAAATTCATATGGTTGGCATTTTGTACGGAATATTTACTCAATGGAGCGCTTTAGGTCTAAACTTTTTTTTACTGTTTTCCAATTCGTTTGGAATTTCGGAATTAGGCTCATCTTACTCTCAAGTTCAAAAGTGAAAACAATTTAGACTCCTTTGCACTACCCGGGGGGATGCCATTTCTTTTCAGTGGTGTAATAACGTTGAATGTGGATAAAAGAACTAATTATAAGAGAAAAATGTTTAATAATGTTTTTCAAAAAAGCAAATACTTTTCAAGTTACTGGCTACTGAAAATTTGTTTCTTTTTGCGTTTTTCATCGTTTTTTGCTAATATCTTCAAAAATATACATTTTAACGAAAATTATGTAATGAACAAAATTATATCAATGAAAATCCTAATAAATCGCTATTTTACAGTGCTCTAGGAACAATATTAAGTTAATTATAAAAATGGGTTTTTATAGTTCTCCAAATAAGTTTTAAAAGAAGTACTTCTGCGTGTAAAATGAGTGAGCTATCATGCAATTAAAAGACGCATACAATGTTTTTTTTTCATTTAAATCAAATAGTTTATGAGTGCCTCTTCCACCAAAATTAAAAATAATCGTTTTCCATCTAGAATTAACTTGGTTTGAGAGATCTTGATGGATTCTAGAAAATACCATAACATTAGTACAGACGATTTTCAAAAAACTCATGATTTCATAAAAAAAATCCATTTAAAAAAAAACAATTTCTCATTATAATATCTCTGAACGAATACGTATAAAAGTATATATATGAAAATTCAAGGTATTTTTCAGACTAATTATTACTTTTTATTATTTTTTTGTTACACAAATATAGATAGAGTTCTAATTGTTTAAAGAGTGCGCGGCTGTCCAACCAGAGTGTCTTTCGAGCCCTTTAACCCTTCGCCGTTTCAAAATAAGAGAAGTTACGGTAAAATTTATGATAGAGAAAGTTGTAGCTTATTTAATCACCTTTAAAATATTACAAGTTATGATAAAATCAGAATTAAGAGAGTTATAATCCAATTAATGCGGGGGGTGGTGACAAAATGCAAATTGTTTTCACTTCTGAACCTTAGATTAAAATTAGCTGGGCATACGCTTTTTTCCTCTCCATTTACTGCAATAATTTTGTTGATAGTAGGTTGAATAGAGCACATGTGAACAAAATTTGACAAATTAATTAACTTCAAATATAAACTTAACTAATAATGTATATTGAATTATTAGTGAAAAATGCAATTTAGATATTAAAATACTAAAAGCCAGTTAAAATATGGTACGAAATTATAAAAATTGTAGGCAACATTATTGAAGCAATTATTTTGGGTAGAAAAATCCAAGGTGATATTGTACCTTGACCGCATGCTATATATTAATTCTTTCTGAATTTGTTATACTTTTTAAAAGCTTTCAATTTTCAACACGTGTATCTATGCTATGACAATAAATGCATGGTGATAAATTTGGAAAATCAATGTTTTAGCCGTGAATAAACAAAAAATCACATTTAAACATCCACATCTACAGGTATGTCTAAAAATATTGTATAACCCTTAAATTCAATAAAATAAATTGAGCTATTGGAAATAAATTTATTCTATAAATCGCAGTGTATAAGTTTTAATATATAATTTTATTGAACATATTTTAATATTTGTTAAAGGGATAATTAAAGTGTTAACCGTGGGAATTGAGAATAATCATTTTATTTGAAACAGTACTACATTTAACATCACTCATATATTAGTGTAAATAGTAACTCGAAAAACAATAATGATTATTTTTAACTGAACGGTATAAATATTAGTATAGGATATTAAAAAACGTAGAGGTGAGTACAGGACAACGTCTGTCGGGTCATCTAGTATATATATATAAATGGATGTATGTCTGTCTGTCTGTCTGTCGGTGTGTGTGTATAATTGTTGTACATTCATAAACCATACTTCCGATCGCCTGAAAATTTGGGAAATTGTTCGGTAAATCTCCGGACAGGTTTTGAAATAAACGGGTAAATTGGTAGATAGGTAAACTGGGGGACAGGTAAATTAATGAATATGTAAAATGATATACAGGACAACTGGTAAATAGACGAATATGTGCACATATTAAAAGGTTGACAGAATAATTGTTGGATATGTAGAACAGGATGACAGATACATTGGTAAACAGCTAAATTGGTTGACAGTGAAATGGTAGATGGATAAACGGGTTGATAGGTAAACAAGTAGACAGGTAAATTATTTAACAGGTAAATTGGTGGACAGCCAAATTAGTAGATTGATAAACAGGCTGACAGGTATATTGGTGGACAAGTAAACTGGTGGACAATTAAATTGGTAAAAAGGTAAATTGGTGGACTGCTATGTTGGTAGACTGATAAACAGGTTGACAGTTATACTGGTAGACAGGTAGAGAGGTAGACACATGGCCATATAGAAAGGTAGACTAGAAGACAGTTGAACTGGTAAACTAGGTGTAATAAATATGCATTTTTGTTCAAATTTTTAATTCAGAGTTAAATCCGACGTAGCGTGAATAAGTACAGCTAGTATATATGTAAAATAATTTTTTTTTTGGTTGATTATAAGTATGCAATAAAACAAAAAACTTTGTAACTGGAATCCATCCAGATAATAAATAGAAATAAAACCAAGATATGTTTCTTTAAATAAATTCAATAAATTCGTTATAAAAACGTTTCTTCAGTGGAAACAAAACACACAAATAATTAATACATTAAACACAAACAAAAACATGTCGCAATGTTAGTGAAACCATGTTAGTGAAAAAATAAACTAGTTGGTATTGGTATTTTGCCTTGAGGCAAGTTACATGAACTACCCGATCAGTGTAAATAATCGGGTAAATCAATAAAAAATAAATTAATTTATGAGTGATTAAAAATATTTCAAGTGGATTTATTACACATAATTGAAAACGAGCGAACGCGTTACCTCGGAGAATTTTCTAAAAGAAATTTTCAAAAATCAACAATTTTTATAATTGAACCATTTTCCGTAGGAATTTAATGGTTTAGTTTGTTCATTAGGATCAAGTACTCTATCGTTATACCAAGTCTAATTTTAATTTTAACAAACGTCAAAAAAGCTACTTATTTTCTCAAACTTTGATGAATTTTTAAAATTAAACTACTTGTTGCGAAGTTGTAATTTTTCAGCAAGTTCTATAAGACCATGATATATATCGCCAAAAAAGGTTCCATCGGCTTGAATTTTTTTTTTCAACAATTAATTACAAGAAAACAGCTCGGTAGATTTTTACCTAAAACTAATCAGTATCATTTCCAACAAATATCTTTCGAACAGTTTTTTAATTTTTTTAAATGGATTCGGTGGTATGAGTTTAAATGTGGACGAAAAGTTTAACACTTTTTTCCAAATTACAAAGAAACGGCCAGACAATCGTGGCGCAAAACTGAGAAACGATTATCCTCATCGAGATATCACATGGCTTTTAAATTTCTGAAATCGGTTCAGGCGTTTTTGAGAAAACGTCGATTTACGGCAAAAAATCTGTTCACACATACACACATACTTTTTCCAAATTTGGTCTCATTCGATTCAGAATGGCTGAAACGTCGAGAAAACATCAAATTATAGAAACGATTTTTTTATGAAAACACACTTTATCGGGAAGTTAATATTTGATATAAGTAGTTCGGTCAAAAATTAATTCTACATATACTCATTTTTGTTAGATGAAAATTATGACAACTAGAAATTACTATAATTTATAATACTATAAATAATTATCAATATACTCGTATTTACCTCATTTTTCACAGCTTCGCAAGGCATTGACATTAAAAATAATGTCAAATAGTCATTCAAGATCCATTTGATAATCATCAAAATATCTGAGTTCCATGTTTGATTGTTTGACATTTTTATGTACATTTGGTAAAACTCGGAAAGAATATTTTGAAACATAAATGCTGAAATAATTAAGATGGTTTTTTCGAACACGAAGTTTAATTTAATACTGCACTCATATATCATAGTTCTTATTGACATTATTTCTGGTAAATCGTTTAGCGAAGCATTTCTTGGTAATATAAAAATTAGGTGTTTATTCAAGTTTAAACTTTTGAGATAATTGTTTAGATATAATATTCTTTGATTCAGCAGTAAAACTAAATTAGTGAACATCGAAATATAAAGAGTTAATATGAAAAATGGTAAGTCAATTCCCACAAACATTACTATACAATTCCAAATGTTGTCAGTTTTATTTACGCGGCACAATATATGAAATAAGAGAACGGCAAATATAAATATTAATTCATATTTTATAAAACTAGAAGTATTATTGTGTGTTATATCGGAATAAATGTCACTAAATTTATTATTTATAACATGCATGATGTGCAAAATTTCTGCAATTGTCTCTCGTTTATTATACAAATTAACAATAGATAGTAACATTCCTAGATACACTGTCAATAATTCAGCCACATAACTAATTCCCAATGTAAAGTCTTCTGGTTTTAATACTGTGACGTGAACATACAAAGATTGTACAAAAGCCGCACTTATTAATGATAATAATATAAAGCAAGTTATTAAATAAGTTGTTTCAAATTTATAGGCACAAAATTTTAAGTTCAAGTTAATATCTTCAATTACTGATACATGAGCCAGATAACAACAACGATAAAAATTGAGCATTGGCCTAATTGATTGGAATAATGAACTTTTCTCATCTGACATTTTTCTTATGACTAAAAGACAATTAAAATTACAAGGAAAGCTTTATTAACTCGCAACTGATGTATAGTCGCGTTATAATAAAATACAGAATCACTTTTAAAAATGAAATACAATTTGTTTATTATTAACTATACAATTTGCTTCTATATTTACATCTTATCAAAAATTAAAGTTGTCATATGTCGTGTGTCATAAGCTATATATTATATATGTATATATATATATATATATATATATATACGATATATATGTGTGTTGATTTGGTTTTTGATTATATATTATTATCCATTGATTTTCTAAAAAATTAATTCTATTACACATAATTCATTTTGTCATAAATGGTATTACTTTGGCTATATGCAGGGAAATCAAGACCTATTGAAGTATCGAATGACCGAAAATAGGTCACATATATTTCATATATTTTTCACAAAATATTGAACTAGCCACGGCTAAAGTTTTGTTCAATGGAAAAATATTTTCCGTCCTCCCAGGGACGGTTGCACCCTCAGGACAGGCATTAAAACAGGTTAAAAACAATAGGTATAAGCCCCAAAATGGTTTATAACGAATTTTATTATCGTTAATAACAATAATATGTAACGCATCACAACGCAAGCATTCAAACAAAGCTTATGACTATAACACATAAAATAATTTTCTTTGTCAATTTTTTTTTCTCATATTGAATTTTCCTTTTCCTTTCTCTTTTGTATTTTGTCTCGTTGCCGGTTTAATTATAATTTTTTTATCTATTTAATCTTCACCTGAAAAGGTCAAGGAATTCATGTCACCCACTAAATTTGTCACAACCGTACCCAATGCACACGTTTAAAGACAAATCATTATTAAGACTGACCAAAAATATCTAACAATAAGCTAAAACTTTCTATCCGTAGATTAAAAGAATTCGAACATAAACACTTTTTTTGACTCTTTAAAAGCAATGCCGACTGCATATCATGTTATTATTATATTGCAAGGCGCTGACTGATAGCACGTGGAAAACGTTTATTTGGTTTATCAAGTTTATCGCGCCAACTCATAAAGGTCTCATCCTTTGAAGCATGATTCCTTTTGTAGTCAGCTGTATGTAATTGGTTTGAAACAGTTTTCTGGTCAATGGCTAGTTCCATTTAAATGTCGACAGTGCTGATTTACTTATCTTCCTCGACTTTTTGAAGAATTTCATCCATTTTTTCAGTGATTGGACGAACGGAGCGGTGTACGAATTCACATCAAAATTACCAGAACGAAAACCAGCAAACCAATTCTGAGCAGCAAATTTTGATAAAGTACTTTCACCATAAACAGCATAAATATTTCTTTCACAATCCTGCGCAGCGTTCTTCCTTTTATCATAATAATATTGCAAAATATAGAGAATTTTTGAAGTAGAACTTCTTTCGGCGCGACTAGGAAATAAATCCGTACAAATGCAACGGAAGTGCGTTACGGCAGATAAGATAAGATAAAAGTCGAGTGCCAATGATTCGTCATTCGCTCTCGATGATATCATTTCCATACGGGTCGATTGTGATCAGTCGTCATGTATGTAAATAGAGATCTGTCATTGTATGCGTACCGGCCTCAACGTTGTATGCGTATCGATGTCAACAAGGAAATCGGCATAGATAAATAAACATTTTAAAGTTACATGGTAGTGCAAATCTTGATTTAATAAAAAATGCCTGAATCAGAAGAATTTTACCCTGTCCCCCGCAAATAATTATAATGGAAGTAATAAAACAAATTTGCGCCGTGTATGAAACAGTTTATTGAAATAATTTCTATATTATTTGTAGTTTCTATAAATCTTTAAAATTATTGCAAAAGAAAATATTTTTAGGCAAAACAGATATTACAGCTGTTTAAAGAATGCCAGCGAAAAAGTAAAAAAAATATCATCAGTCAATGAATGTATCTTAATTATAATTACATGGAGTTCTTTCTTCAAACACATTTACTTGATGAGTGAAGTTGCAAAAACAATATTTGTTTAGGCGTTGTTTAACATAATCCACTGTGTGAACAAATAGTATAGAAGTTATTAATCAGCAATTACTTGATTTAACTAATGAAAGTTCATTTCTAAATGCTAATTACAATAACAAACCGATCACGTCACATTTGAAGTACGACTTTAATTACCTTATTGTTTTGAAATATTATACATATTTTTAAGGCTATTGTAAATATATAATTTAAAATTTATTATTATATAAATGTGTATAATGGTTAACCATTATACACATTTATATAATCAATTGATACTATTAAATGTATGCGTCATGAGTGTTACCATATTACCAATAAACATTATTCAAAATTGTTATTTGATGTATTTAATTTACTTAAATGGCATCCTGTACAGTAGCAAATACGTTTCACTTCAATCGCGTGTGAACCTTACGCGCACTCCCTTTTTAACTTCCCGTAGGGCAAGTAAGCGCATAAAAAACGAAAATGAAAATTTTTATGTATCTTTACGTTTCAAAACTTTCTTAACATTTTGGCATACCTTAGAAAAAATGGATGTATGTGTGCAGGGCCGGTCCTGCCTTGCATGCGATGCATGCAAAAAATGCGGGCGCAAGCCTTAGGGGGCGCCAAAACGAGTTTCGAAAATGAAATTTATAATATAATTATTTATATAATATAATATAATTATTTATTTAAAATCTAGAATACTTAATAAATTATAATAAATGATTTAACTTAACTAGGGATGTGGAGACACAAAACCATATTTATTTTGCAATGTGATATCAGTAGAAACAATTAACCGATTAATAATTCTGCAAATTAGTAAATAACAGCTCTGTTTTTTTGCTTAATCTACTTATCCCATTTTTTCTTTGTTTGAAGTTATTGTGGAATCCAAAAAGAAATTATGTAGTGTTCAATCCCATAAGCGCAAACCTGCGAAAGATTAAATTAATTGTTGGACATTATTGACGAAAAATTGCGAGCTGATTTAGTTGAATCGGAACTTGTTAAAAAATATAAACAAATTATAAAAAATGGGGAGTCAGTGCTTAGAAAATGACTTGTTTATTCCGAAAAATTGAATTGTAACTTTTGCTTTTGTTGCAAATGTTTTGCATCTGTTGAACTTTGAATGTTGAAGATATGCGTGGAACAAGTATGAAAAATGGAAGCAAAATTTACTTTGGAACGAAAATCTTAAGGCTTGTTTTATACCTAGTGTTGTCCATACTCTAAATTTAATAATTATTAACTATACAGAAATAATACATATCAAATTTAATAAGTTTTTTTTTTCAATATTGTTCAAGAAATGTGTAATTTCTTTGCATTTTTTACTGATTTTTGAACAATATTTCTAAAATACATTAGAAATTTAACTTTAAAACAACAAGCTGATACTCTGAATACGCTCTTACGATATCAATAAGGAGAAGTTTACGACACAATTTTGGATATTGTAAATGATGAAAAATAAAATTAAATTAAATTTTAAAAAATTCAACATGAAACACGAGTGTTATGTTTGAAAATTAAATGCTAGTTTTTTTAAATATTAATATTGCACATACGTTAAAAATAATTGAAAATTTCAAAATACTTGATTATAATCATCCCCCGAATTGCCTCGATTTTCTAAATAAATTTAAAATCAATATATTTTATACGCTTTTAAATTATATTTAATTTTTTGTGCACTAAATCCAAAAAAATTAAAAATTAATTTATTTATTTCACTTAATATTTTTGTTAAATTTAAAGTTATAGTATTTAAGAAATGCATTTCAGAAATAGTATTTGTTATTTTGATATCAAGATTTTTATATCAAAATAATAAATACTATTTCTGAAATGCATTTTTTAAATTCTATTACTTTAATCTAACAAAAATATTAATTCTTTTGCTATGGTAGTCGAACTTACATCTTCAACCAATTTACTACATATTGAATATTACTAAAATGTGAAATTATGACAGGGATTGCTTTATTTATTGATATCGATAATAATAAATAAATTTAAAATCAATATATTTTATACCCTTCTAGATTATATCTAATTTTTTGAGTACTAAATCCAGAATAATTAAAAATTAATTTATAAAAAATATGTGTATATTTATATAATTTTAATGATAAACTGTTAAAATTAATAGAGGGGGGGGGGGCTAGGAAAAAAGTTGCATGCGGGCGCTAACGACCCCAGGACCGGCCCTGTATGTGTGTGTGTGCGAATACAAATTTTCGTCAATGATTTCGAGAACACGGATGAAGCGATTTGAATAATTCAAAAAACATTCGATTCGTATTGATAAGGAGACGTGCTGATTAGTCTTTGGCAAAGACAGGTCTAGCTGTTTCGAAGATATGGGGAAAAAAGTGCCGAAAACGGTAACTTAGTCAAATAACTGATCAAATTTTTATGAAGGCAGGTCTAGCGGTTTCGGAGATCTAGTAAAAAGAAATGCCATTTGGGCGCTCAAAAATGATCATTAGACAAATGCACATCAAATTATCAGTGTAATTATGCAGTTAAAGCAGTACGATCGCTTTGAAAAAAATGTTCTGAATTTCCAAAATATTTCAAAATAAATTTTTCTTCAAAAATTCCTTTTTTTTAAAAAAAAGTAATTTTTTGTCAAAAATAGTTTCTCAAAAATCTAATGTTTTCAGAGTATTTTTTTTTCAAAAATGTTAATCTTTTTTGAAAAAGTAATTACTTTTGGTACGAAAAGTTTCAGCAATTTGCCTTAAGGCTCGTTGCCAAGCGCCCCACTAGATTTTACTTAAATGACATCTTGTACAGTAGCAAATAAGTTTTACTTCAATCGCGTGTGAACCTTGCGCGCACTCTTTTTTTAGTTATTTTTCTTCAAATAACTTTTTAATCTCTTTACTAGTTTTAATAGTGTAAACCTTAAAATAATGATCAAAGTGTCGTCTTTCTAACAAACGTTTACAGGTGACTCTTCAATCTGCACTTACCGAATTATTTGTAACTAACGCTGTCTATCACGGAAAACAAAATGAGCTTTTTACTTTGCCCAATATTTACTTAACCTCAAAATTATTATAAACAAGGGTTTGAACCGAACCCCAACTGGGACAAACTGGTTTCTTTTCTATATAATTATATTTTCGCGTTCTGGTAAAAAAAATTAGAACATTAGTACGATATTAATGCCGATGTGAGTAAGTTTGCTTAAGTCGTACTACTGCCTAACTCGTACGCCAAATGTATTTTGTGTGACGCTTATAAATAACATCATCTACCGGCGTTGAACTGAACTAATTAGTTTAGTAAGTAAACTGACTGAGAAATATGGGATTACAATTAGAGGTTTCAGATTTGATACGATTGAGGCTTACGTATGGTTTTTTTATTAATTATAATAATATTATGAAAAGAGTTATATGATCTTTTGAAAATGGTTCCAAATATGCTAGAATGTAAAAGAAAATGAAAAAAGAAAAAATAAAAATTGCTTGTGTAGAGTTAAAAATAATTATTTTATATGAATTAGCAACGAATATAAATATATATAAAAAATCTATAATACATTCCTCAAGTATTTACAAATCTGCAGTGCAATTTATTATAAGTCTTTATGACTTTGATGCATTTCCCATGTCGAACTGAACTAGTATGACCAGATATACAACAACAGCAGCAGTTACCTATAAAATAAATATTTGAAACATTTTTCAATAAAATTACTTGCTTAAGCTATTAATAAATATCAAGTATCGTAGTGTGATTTGTAGCTAATACAATAAAAAGTGCAAAATAATAAATATTGCAAGCATACTTTACTGAATTGTACAAATCGTTCAATACTTAACATTATAAACAGTTGAGTGGTCTAATAAAAAATATCCATTTGCCGTGAAAACTATCTGCTGATGGTATAATTGCATACAGAACACCGACATCTGAAATTTTCTTGTATTTTTATTAAATGTTATACATCAGAATTAAAAATAAAATATATTCACCTGGCCATCAAATTTTAGACACGTTTTCTCTAACTTTAACATATGCAATAAATGGCCTGTGGTTCTTGTCTTACAATGGAATGAAAAAATGTTATGATTATAAAGCAAATTTCTAACAAGAGTTCTACACATAAAAGATTACATTAAAATTAAGATTTTGGCAAGCTTTAATAACAAATCTACATTCCGGCTCAAAAACACATTTATTACGGTAGAGCGACGATTAAAATGTTCTTAAGAGTCCGCAGGTAATAACATCCACTACTATTATCTCATAAATAATTTAGGTATGATATAAGTATGAAGATGAAAACTTTTGGATATCCTTCACATTTCAGTTTCTGAACATTTTGGCATACCTCAGAAAAAGTGGATGTGTGTGTGTGGGTATGTGTATGTGTATGTATATGTGTGGAGTAAATTTTTCGTTGACGATTTTTAACTTCCCGTAGGGTGTTATAGTAATCGCAAAAAAATCTAAAATAAAATTTTTTATATATCTTTACGTTTCAGAGGTTTCTGAATATTTTGGCATACCTTAGAAAAAAATGATGTATGTGTGTGTGTGTGCGTGCGTGTGCGTGTGTGTGCGGATACAAATATTCATCAAGAATTTCGGGAACACCGATCAACCGATTTGAATAATTTAAAAAAATATTTGATTCGTATTGATAAGGAGACGTGCTGATTAGTTGTTGGCGAAGGCAGGTCTAGCCGTTCCGAAGATATGGAACAAAAAGTGCCAAAAACGGTAACTCAGTTTTTAAGAGAACGAAGCGTCCGATTTTAATAATTCAAAAAACATTTTACTTGTAATGACATGATGAACAACTAATGAACATTTTATAAAGGCAGGTCTAGCGGTTTCGGAGATTCAGTGAAAAAAGTAAAAAAAAAACATTTGGCGGTTAAAAATGATGATTAGACATATGCACATAAAATTATCAGATATTTTATAGAGATTTTAACAATAAGTATAAATTTTGTTTACATTCCTACGGGTTCCGTACCAATGTTTATCCGTTAGACGGCGACGCGGAGCTTACGCGCTTTGATATTTCGCCTCTATGCAGTTAAAGCAGTACGATTGTTTTAAAAAAATGTTCAGAACTTTCGAAATGTTTCAAAATAAAGAAAATTTTTTCAAAAAGTCCTTTTTGCAAAAAAATAAAAAAAAATTAAAAATTTATAGTTACTCAAAAATCTATTTTTTTTACAAAGTAAAATTTTTTCTTAAATGTTAATCTTTTTAAAAACATAATTTTTGGTACGGGAAGTTTCAGCAATTTGCCTTAAGGCACGCTGCCGAGCGCCCCACTAGTTCAGTAATTAATTAGCTGAGAATTTTATTTTCGATAGTTGTTTGTTTGATATGTTTTTTGTGGTGATGAAGTTGATTTGGATTTCATATTATAATAACTAAAAGTCAAATTGTACCTTTGTGCTCCGCTCTACGGATTTAGAATATTAAAATTTGTAGCATGAAACTTTTCATATAAAGCATAAATATCTTTTGAATATGTAGATTTTATATAAAATTTGAAAATTGATCAAAATTATAACAATTCTGCAATAAATCTTTCATGCATAGAACATTACTTGCAACTTTATATAATATATAATTTATTAATATTTTTTATTAATATAACAAATTACAAACCTCGTTTTTAATCCGTTCACATGGTGTAGAAATAAGGAATAGCATTCCATAAGAGTTTAAAATCCATTTGAAAATCATTGGTATACTAGAATTCCATTCTCCGTATAATATCATATTTTTGTACAACTGATACATTTCCGCTACAATATTTTGAAACATACATGCACAAATGAAAACTATATTTGATGCGTATATATCATTGAGCGCCGCACTGTATTTGAATATTTTGTTCTGAATTTCCATCACATTGAGTAGATCATTGTAATGACCATTTTTTGGCATTACAAAAATTCGATTTTGTGATTCATTTAAAGTTTTCAAATATGCATTGATCAGTTTAATACGCTGATGTAGTAGCCACACTATATTGCTGAATTGAGACATTGATATTGCAGCCATATAAAAAGCAAAATCTACCCCGAAAAGTAGAATTAAAATATCGTAACTGCTATCATGCTTGTAAATCCGACAAGATAAGTGAATTATAAATACAGATAGAAAGAGCACAATTTCACCTTTCACCCAATATGACATACATTTGTATGGAACCCAAAATCCAAGTTTTCTGAATGTACTATCAATATCCACTAAGCCTTCATATATTTCACATATTTTTACACGATTTATATAAACTGTTGAAATGGACATGAGTGTGGCTATGTAGCCAATTCCTACTTCCATGACATAGTTTACTTGTAATGCTAAATCGTCTTGTTTGTAAATTGTAAAAGTTCTGTAATAAGTAATCATCACAGCTATTGTTACGGCACCCTCTAAAATCAAACATTGTAAAATATGCCAAATAACGATATTCAGAGGCTGGAACTTTTTTGCATTTATTTCATACGGTGCCAAACAAAATAATTTATAAATATAGTAAATTGGTTTCACCGTCTTCTGGAATGTTCTGTTGTCAATTATCATAATTATTTGCAGGTTACTCAAATAAACACATAATATAAATAATACTACTATTCATTAAATAATTTTGCATAAATATCACCAAATTCATTTTAATAATTAGTTTTTACAAATATACGAATCACAAACTAGCGATAAAATGTAGCACGACATAATTTTGGCTTCATTATTTTTTCATGAATTACTACGAATAATTTTGTTTGACTTTGACTAACATCTGGAATATGTAATCGACTAAGTACACGCCTTTCCATAAATCATAAATACATAACTGTTATACAAAACATTAATTATGGAATCTATACTTTTTTCATATTTTTATTTTATGTACAATTTAATAAATTTTTGCGACTTGTTACTATGAAAACAATACCAAATGATTACGGATATGTTTTGATTGTTTACGCCAAGCTCGTGTTAATTATTCAGGTGGGTCATTAATAACCAAAAAAATCAAGGTGACATAGATTTTAATGACATAGATTTTAATATATTATATATACTTTTTATATATGTATATGTAATATATACATATATAAATCAGAGCTGAGCTTCAAGGTCCGCGGGTATAAAAGTCCGCCACTGATATCTCAAAAACCAGAAAAGTTAGAAACGATTTAATAACAATATTTGAAAGTGAAGGAAAATAACATATAACCCACCATCAACTTTTTTTACAATGTTACTATCGGGAAAAAATCGGCAATCGGTTAAATATCCATAACATAAGTACATATTTCCTTTCGTTGTTATTTGTTTTGGTTGTGAGCACTGTTGTTTAGCTTACGAGACCTCAAGATGATTTGCACCTTTTAAGTACATAATATTAAATTGTGTTATTTAATATAATATTAGTTTCAAGGTAGATATAGCAAATGTTTTCATATAACCGCCATAATAGCTTTTGTGGATGAGGTAAAAAGGATCAACTGAACCGTCCCCTGGCAAATGCGTAAACAATAAGAAATTAGTAAAAAAATAAGAAAACTAGTAAATTAAATTCAAAATTTAGTTTAAAACAAGAAATTTTACAAGAGAAGAATTAAATTAATAGTTCTTTCACCTCTGCGGATAAATATTTCTGAAGAAATTCTAGTTATCTTTATAAAAAAAGTTCTTATAAATTTTATATTTCACATTGGCTGAATATTGTCGCTAGTATTTCGTAAAATACTTTTAAAAATGAAAATTCACTGCCAGTCGAATAAAATGGGACAGATGACAAATGTTAGAAAAATAGTGGAAAAACACCTTTCCAGAAATAGGAATTTACTGGTTTTTTACTAAACATAGCTTGATAGTTGTTTGTTTGACACGTTTTATTTGTTGTGATATATTTCATTTGGTTTAGACAAACATGACAAAACATCTGCATTTTTCTTTCAATTCAATTTTGTTAAAAAAATCACACACTATAGTCCATGGTTTTTCACTCAATTCAAATATGTCAAAACATCTACATTTTTTACTCAATTCAATCTTGTTAAAATATCAAATGCTATAGTCCATATGGTTTTTCACTCGATTCAAATATGTCAAAACATCAACACTTTTCACTCAATTCAATCTTGTTAAAAAATCAAAGGCTATTGTCCATGGTTTTTCACTCGATTGAAACATGTCAAAACATCTACATTTTTCACTCAATTCAATCTTGAAAAAAAAAATCAAACAATATAGTCTGGTTTTTCACTCAACTCAAACATGTCAAAACATCTACATTTTTCACTCAATTCAATCTTGTTAAAAATCAAAAACTATAGTCCAAGTTTTTTACTCAATTCAATCATGTTATAAAATCAAAAACTATAGTCCATGGTTTTCACTCAATTCAAACATGTTAAAACCCCTACATTTTTCACTCAATTCAATCTTGTTAAAAATCAAAAACTATAGTCCATAGTTTTTTACTCATTCAAACATGTCAAAACATCTACATTTTTTATTCAATCTAGTTAACAAAATCAAAGGCTATAGTCCGTAGTTTTGCACTCAATTCTACATATTTCACTCAATTTAAGCATGTCAAAACACCTACATTTTTTATTCAATTCAATCTTGTTAAAAAATCAAAGACTATAGTCTATGGTTTCTCACTCAATTCAAACATGTCAGAGCATCTACATTTTTCACTCAATTCAATCTTGTTAAAAATTCAAAGACTATGGTCCATAGTTTTTCACTCAACTCAAACATGTCATAACATCTACATTTTTCACTCAATTCAATCTTGTTGAAAAAAATCAAAGTGTATAGTGCGCTATTTACAGTTTACTCAAACTTGACAAAAAAAATCTACATTTTTCAGTCAATTCAATATTAATGAAAAGAAGCAAAGTTTATAGTGTATAGTTCCTCATATCTCATTACAATTTCGATCAGTTTTCTTAATCCTTTGTTCCTCACTAATTGTAACATTAAATTATATATCAATTTTCATATTATTTATAATCCTTAAATGCCACTTAAAACCATCGTATTTGCTCATATCTTCCTCTTTCTTGATCCTAATATTGCCAGATCAATTTTCCGTGTCGTATAGTTTCTCAATTTATTTTCTCATAAGCCGACTATTTTTGTTATCAGTTATATTATATTATTTATTTATTAAGTAGCAGCTTTAAAACCCTCATTAAAATCTCCCATGATCACCTTGTTGAACTCAACCCTTTTGAGTCCTGAGCCAACATTTCACAATCTGTTCATAAATTTAATTTATTTGCTATTCTTAAATTTTTAGTTGACTTTTAAATCTTTATAATAATTCGAGTTTGTTAATTCTTAGATTTTTATGTTATTAATGCTTTTTTAATATATTTGATGTATGAACCCGTATGATGACGTTAATTAATTAAAATAATCCTTATATTTAATTCGTTTGATTTTATGATTTACTAATCGTGATTACCAAATCTAAAGAGATTACGTTTATCAGTTACTTTACTTGCTAGTTACTTTGTATTATAGTAATTAAAGTGAAATCCTTTATTTTGAGTTGAAATTTTAAAGTAAATGCTGTAAGTAAATTCTATAAATAATCTTACCATAAATTTCACATATTTCTTAATACTATTAAGAACACCAAACCACATTAAATTATTAACTCCAAATTAAATTGAGATTAATATAAGTTTAATTTTGCTGTAAGTGAATAAGTGGCGTAAAATTACCTTGTTGTGAAAATGTTGTGCGTACTTTTGCAGAGTATTCAAAATAAAACTTTTCGAACTTTATATTTTATTTAAATCAACTACAAAATACTTAGTTATCTACTTTTTCACAAATCATAGAACGTAATAAAAATTTATTTTATTGCATAATATAGTATACGTAATATAATATAGTAATGGTAACCAATATAGTGATGGTAATATAGTATACGTACAATAATTTGGTTGTAATAATATGGTACATTGATATTCACATATGAGCATTCTACGATAAAGTATTTTACTCTAATACATAATTTATAATATAGTAGAGTTAAATAAAAACAATAATGCGGTGTTTAAATTAATAGTGACAAAAATCTCTTTTTTAACTTCCCGGCAAAAAAATCGAAAATGAAAATTTTTGCATATGTTTATGTTTCAAAGGCTTCTGAACATTTTGGCATACCTTAGAAAAAATGGATGTATGTGTGTGTAAGTGTGTGCGGATACAAGTTTTCGTCGACGATTTCGGGAACACCAATCAACCGATTTGTATAATTCAAAATACATTCGATTTGTATTGGTAAGGAGACGTGCTGATTAGTTTTTGGAGAAGGCAGGTCTAGTCGTTCCGAAGATACGGGGCAAAAAGTTCCAAAAACGGTAGCTCAGTTTTTAAGCGAACGGAGCATCCGATTTTAATAATTCAAAAAACAATCAACTTGTATTGACAAGATGAAGAACTGTTCAAATTTTTGGGATGGCAGGTCCAGCGGTTATGAACTCTCAATAAAAAGAAGTTAAAAAAATGTCATTTGGCGGTCAAAAATGTTTATTGGACATATATACGTACATCAAATTATCAGATATTTTATAGAGATTTTAATAATGTGTACACATTTTGTGTAATTTTTTTTGGGTTCCGTCACAAGATTTTTAATTCCGGTACGGGAAGTTCCAGCAATTTGCCTTAAGACACGATGCCATACACCTCACTAGTTTTATTAAAAAATGGCATATTTTCAATACCAAACTATCTCAAGCGTAAATTGAGAAGTTGGATGTTAATGTAATCGTGATCCCTAAATTTGAAATGAAAAATCTCAGTAAGCTATCACAGTTGTAGTGTACCAGTACAGTGCTTTGTTTTGTGTTGTCTGTAGTCTCCGTAAGAGATTTCCGCAGATTTATCGTACCAAATGCCTGTCCAAATTTGATGTTTGTATGCCTGGTAATTCTGAGTCTACAATCGAGGTTCTAGCCAAAATATTCGATCCATTGTTATTATTTTGTCAATATCTGTCAATCTACTTTTTTATGCCTCCTTGTAAACAGAATCCGTCTCCGTATTATTCAAGTTCGTTCTAATTTGCCTATATTTTTGTAATTATTAGTCTGGTTTTTCTGAATGAGATGTAAGTAAAGTGGAATATTTACCATAGTAATTAATTGCTTTTGCAAAAAATTATTTTCGATTACAAGTATTTCTTTACATCTAATAAGTAATTATTTCCAATGCAGGTATTAGATTATGTTAGTTGGTCCTGATATCAATTAGCAGCATGGTAAATTGGATTAGTAATACTAAATAAACTATAATGGCTGCTGTAAGCTGTAAAATGTAATATTGTTATTCACCAGAATACAATTATACCATTATTCTTAAACAATGGTATTATATATTTATCTTTTTTTTAATATTATAAAACTTACATTGGTGACCAACGAATGATCCAATGCGAAAAAATCATTAGCTGTAAATTTTATCCGCTGATGGAGAACTTGCAGGGAAAACAATGTGATCTGAAATGTAACAATCAGTAAAAGTCTAAAAATAAAAAAACTTGGTGTTTCCATTTCCATTTTACCCCGTCTATGGGGTAAAATTTTAAAAAATTACTAAAAATCGCATTTCTATAATTAAGATTTTACTGGGAATCTTACTGAACATATTACTATATTTGTTATGTGTGGTGATTTAGTTCATTTGGCAATATAAATATTTTAAGTTCAAATTGGGCCTATTACAATTAAAATTTTTATATCAAATATTATACTCAAGTCACATTTATCTAAAAATTTGTAGGGCTAATAAAATGCAAAATTAGACTAAAATCCCGACGACAAAAATGCATTTTTCTTATCAACGCTATAATATTATCAATTTTAAAAATGCGTTTTGTGCATAAAAATCATTAAAAAACTTAAATATGTCTTTTGTGATAATGAATTTGAGATTTTTCCGGTATTCTGTATCGATTTATGAAATAACTAGTGATGCATGGCATCGTGCCTTAAGGCAAATTTCTGTAAAATATCTGATAATTTAATATTTGCATATGTCTAATGATCATTTTAAACCGCCAAATATCATTTTATTTTTACATTTGTCTCTGCTACTTCAAAACCGCTGGACCTGCTGTTCCAAAAATTTAATCAATTTTTCATTTATCCAATACAAATAAAATGTCTTTTGAATCATTGGAATTGGACGCTACGTTACTTCAAAAACTGAATTACTATTTTGGGCACTCTTTGCGCCGTATCTTCGAAACGGCTGGACCTGTTTTCGCTAAAATCTATTTAGCACGTCTCCCTATCAGTTGAAATCGAATGTTTTTTGAATCATTCAAATCGATTCACATATGTGCCCGAAATAGTGAACGTAACGTTATATCCAAACATACATACATACATACACACGCTCGCATACAAACATTTTTTTAAGGTATGCCAAAATGTTCAGAAACCTCTGAAACGTGTAGAAATGCAAAAGAAATCATTTTTGATTTTTTTGCGATTATTATAACTAAGGAAGGAGAAAGTTAATAAATTACTTCTACAATTTGGAGTGAGTGACCTTTACAAAAAATCAATGGTGCTAAAGGCCTGTTCACACGACGCTTGTTTTGTTGCTTTTTTGGTCGGCTGGCTGGCATGCTGGTTATCAAGTAGGCAAAATGATGGATAATCGATCTCCATTTGTTTCCAGCAAGCGAGATTTTGATATCAGAACGTGCGCTATTTTTGTGAATGGATCATTAATCTATGAATGAAGCCCGAACAACACGGCATTTGTGTTCTGGGCTGGCTACATTGAATGCTTGATTATTAAGTATGATTTGTTTTAGCATGCTTAATTTTTAAGTGAGGTTTGTTCTGGCTTGTTAGATTTTTTATTGATATTTGTTTTAGCTAGCTAGATTATCAAATACTATAAATCACATGACCAAATACTGCCTCCCTATTGGTTCGAACGAACATATCCATCTACAAAAATAGCGCACGTTCTAACTTTTCCATTATTGCATTTTGTCGACTTGACGACCAGCATACTAGCCAGCAGACCAAAAAAGCAACAAAACAAGCCTCGTGTGATTAGAACTTAAGCTAGTAATTTTGATTTTTGTCTATTTTTTCTTTAAAAGTTATTTCTTAAATCAAACTTTATATTACCTGTTCTTCAAAGTGCTCATTTGTTTCTTCTAATACCAAGGAGTGTAGAATGTGTCCAGTGTATCTTGTCTGAAATGTTTCCAAACGTAACAAAATTATTTAAAACATATTTAATCACTTTTATGATTTTGAAATTCATACGTACCTCACATTTCAATTTTTCACATGGCGTGGCAATTAAAAATAGCATTGCATAAGAATTTGAAAGCCATTTGGCCATCATAAGTGTAGAAGGGCCCCAAGTGTTATCTATCGATATCGATTTGTATAATTGATACATTTCTGATATTATATTTTGGAACATAAATGCACAAACTATTAAAATTTGCGTTGCAAATATATCGTTTATCATTTTACTATAAATGTAAATTTTGTTACTTATGTTCATAGCATTAGATATGTGCACGTGGTTATAAAAATATTTATTCAAAAATGCAGTTTTATGCTTGGGATTGTTTAAACTTTCTAAAAATTTATTTACTAGAACTGCACGTTGTTGGAGTAACAACAGAAAGTTAGAAAATTGTGATAGAAATAAAGCTATCATGAAAAATGTATAATCAACGCATATAAACATTATAATAATATGAACCAAAATCCGATTTTGATATATTCGACAAATTATATGTATGGCTAGCAAACAAATTGCCAAAATAATTTCTCCTTTCGCGAACTTCTTAGTATTTTCATAAGAAACTGCAATGCCCATTTGGTTAAAAACTTTATCAATCATTTCGATACCATCAAAAATTTCACAAAATTTGAATCGATGCACATAAGTTACTAATAAAGCAAATAATGTTAGTATTACACCTATTCCGATTTCGATTAAATAATTTACTTGCAATGCTGCATCTTCATATTTGAGGAAAAAATTAAAAAACCATTGAGAGAAAGTTAAAACATTTGCTGATATAAGAATTGCAGCAATTAAACAACAATATAAAATGTAAAAAATGCCCCGTTGATATGCCACGAATTTTAATTGTGGTTTCTCCAATATTTGGATTGGACCTAACCCAAATAATTTATAAACGCAAAATATCGGTTTTATTGCTTTGAAGAATTCACTGTCTGTAGTCATCACTTAAAATTAGTTTTGTTCATCAGATAAACTTATTTATCTTCTTTAATTATCATTAATTCTATTATTTTTTTATATTCTATTATTTCGTTTATAAGTAAAAATCACACTAAACAAAATTATTATTCATCAAGTTATGACAGATAATTCTTTATTCCCGACACATAATTTAGTTCTTGGAAAATCATAATGGATTATTTTTAATGACTAGTTGTTAAAATCACGATTTACAAACACGTGTCATTGCTTTTCCTAATAATTATCACAACTTTTTCATATATAATGTTAATCGATAATTCATTACTTACTATGACAAATATAATATAATATGCACAAACTGTATTTCACTAATAACGAGACACAATTAGTGAAAATATACTTGTTTTCTTATAAATAAATCAATCCATGATTTTGTTTCTGAAATGAATGTGATTGCGCATAAGTAATTCTTATAAGTAATAAAATTGGAAAATTTAGTTTTTCTGAAATTTTGGAAATATTAAATAATTTTATATTCTAATAATAATTAGTTTCTTCTTTTTTGAAAATTCTACTGTTTATTTTTTTATACACAATTTTTTAAATATATCTCAAATATTTTGTATTTGAATTTGAACAAAATTCTATTGAAAGAAATTATAGGAAATTACTGCTTATTGAATAGGGTAGGACGAAACACAAAAATACCAACCAAATAAAATACATCGCAACTTCGCAAAATTTAACACGTATAAAACAAACAACTATTGAACTATTGAAGAACGACACTCCACACTACTCCCACTGACACAACTCATAGAAAACACAGTTCTCAATTTTAACAGGCGAAATCATACCGGATTAGTGTTACTCGACTTTGAGAAGGCGTTTGACACCACCTGGATGGACGGACTTATTTATAAACTCTTCCAACTCTATTTTCCACCGCACATTACACTCATACCCCTCAGACAGCAACTTCACCGTAGAAGTAGACAACGGACTTTCGACGGTTAAACAGATGACGGCGGGAGTACCGCAGGGCTCGATCCTAGGACCGCCATTGTTTAACGTATACATCCACGACATTCTCACTGACGCCAACACAACTTTACTGACATTTGCTGACAACACTATCACCTACGCTAATTGCTAAAAAGAAACAGACACAAATAGACAAGCTAACTGAATATACTGATACGGGATAGGCTTACGGGATGATAAATTTACTGAGACCTCATTTGAACCAAAACAGCCCGCTAAGCGTCAAGAACAAGCGGACAACTAAGACCAACCGACGGAGACTGCAGATAGTATGAAAAAAGCTTTACGACTAGTATCAACAAATTAAAGGACCCACTGACGAGACACTATTACCCAACAAAATATTTACATGAACAGACTGACGTACCAACTATGCTCGAGCAAATTAAAAAGATCACTGAAAATTTTCACCAGAAATGTAGGAATCACCACAATAATACCATCCGAGCCCTAGGCCAATATACTCCAGAAATAGTTTGATATAGCAAACATGCCATGCCTGAACTATTGCCTGATCGGTCCTTAGCAGCAGTCTTTAGCAAATATCGAAACGTGGTCTTTTTTTTTGGGGGGGGGGGGGAATTGTAAACTTTTCCCCTTTTTTGCCCAGGCAATGGTGTAAACAATAAAAACTACTAAATAAAATAGTAAATTATGTTAGAAGAAAAAAATTACAAGACAGAAATAAATAAACAGTTGTTCCAACTGTGCTGATGACTATTTTTGACGAAAAACCAGATTGATTTTATACTCTGTAAAAAATGACAAATTTTCGAAAAACAGCAAAAAAAAACACATTTGCTGAACACAACAATGAATTAGCTGGCAGTTTTGCTGAACATAGTCAGATTGTTATTTATTTGTTATGATATAATTGGTTCGATTTTCATATTATAATTACTGAAATTCAAATTGGATCTTTGTGCCCCGCGACACTCAAAACTCGATCTTTCAGTTCAGTAAACGCAACATCATGGAGATTAATGAGGCAATTCTGCCTCATAGCATAGCGTTGTCATGGCAAGGAAAAATGATGTGGTAACAGAAACTTCGATAATGCAGTTATCACAACATTCTTCCTTGCTTATTTATATGTAAAATACCCCGAAAACAGATAGACATTTTGACAGTTTTGACTACCAAGCAATAAGCATAAGATAGCGTTGCCATGACAACGCTATGCTATGAGGCAGAATTGTCCCATTAATCTTTATGATGCTTCATAACTAACCAAGTTTTACTAACCAAGCAAACAAGAGCATACAATGCGACTTTTTTCTATTTCAGGCGCAAAACAACCAGAGAACTCCTGAGCTTAAGTTGCTCGGTAATGGGCATAGAATTTGCTTATGCAGCCGAGACAGCATTTGTAACTCCGGCTCTACTGCAGATTGGAATTCCGCACAAATGCTTGTCTTTTGTCTGGGCATTGTCACCATTTATTGGGTTCTTCGCAGGGCCACTACTTGGTTCAATGAGTGATCGATGCACATCATCTTATGGACGACGCAGACCATTCATTTTTGTGCTAGCAATTCTAATTGTTATAGGTGAGTAATAAAAAATATATTTCTATACTGAGTATTGATATTTCATAGGGATCATTAAATTGATCAAAATCAGAAATATTTTTAATAATTTGTTGACAGTGCGGAAAGTCGCCGTGTTTGCGATTTATATATACTTCTTTTACCTATGTTATAGTTATTGGCACTAATTATGTTTCATCGACAATATACTGTTTTACAATCGTTACAATCCAAATGAAACAAGGTAAAAACGTTAAAAACTAGTGGTGTATGGCATTGGGCCTTAAGGCAAATTGCTGGAACTTCTCGTACCGTAACAAAATGTTTGAGAAATATTAAATGTTTTCCAATAGATTATTATAGATACTGTATAATCACCTCTTCTCGCGATCATTTCAAATTGAATGTTTTTCAACTTCGCGTAGGGCAAGTTATAGTAATCGCAAAAAATCGAAAATGAAAACTTTTATATATCTTTTCGTTTCAAAGGTTTCTGAACATTTTAACATACCTCAGAAAAAATGGATGTATGTGTGTGTGTGCAGAAACAAATTTTTGTCGAGACTTTAGGAACACGAATCAACCGATTTGAATAATTCAAAAAACATTTGATTCATATTAATAAGGAGACGTGCTGAAGATACGGGACAAAAAGTGCCAAAAACAGTAAATTAAGAGAATGGAGCGTCCGATTTTAATAATTCCAAAAACATTTTACTTATATTGACAGGATAAAAAACTTATGAAATTTTTGGGAAGGCAGGTCTAGCGGTTATAAACGCTCGATAAAAATAAGTTAAAAATATGCCTTTTGACAGTCAATAATGATCATTAGACATATGCATATCAAATTATCAGATATTTTATAAAGATTTTCATAATGTGTACACATCTCGTGTATTTTTTTGGGGTTCCGTACGAAGATTTTTAATTACGATACGGGAAGTTCCAGCAATTTGCCCTAAGGCACGATGCCATGCACCCCACTAGTTAGATCATTCAAATCGGATACTCTTTTTCTAAAAAACTCGATTTGAATATTCTGCACTCTTTGCTCCGTATCTCCGTAACGGCTGGATCTGCCTTTGCCAAAAACTAATCAGCACATCTCCCTATCAATAGGAATCGAATGTTTTTCGAACCATTCAAATCAGTTGATCCGTGCGCCCGAAAACGTGGACGCTAAATGCGGACATACAAAATACACACACACACATGTTTGAAAACCTTCAAAACGTGAAGATATGCAAAAATTTTCATTTTCGATTTTCGGCCCTTTACTATAACTATAATATGGAAAATTAATGAAATAATTGTTTTATTTTCCATCTTATGTATATAACATAAGTAAACTTATTTAAGCTTTTGTTTAGAAGAGCTTAACAAAGATCAGCGCCAAGATTTCATACGGGTTTCATGTCTATATTCAACAACAAACGGATTAGTATAAAATCTCATGAGTTAACTGTTACTTAAATTATAAATTATGAATTATGAATTATGAATAATTTTAAAATGTTATATGTACTTCAAAAAAGGTGTCATATGTCAAATAAGAGCACAAAAATATAGCCGGATTAGTCTCTCGTTGCTCTCGTCCTTATACCTTATATGACTTAGAAACAATATTTCAAGATAACTTTCATGTTCAAAGTTGTATAGATATTTGTTTTATGTAGTTTTTATAGCCTTATTATCTTCACGAGGGAGTAAACTGTTTTCGTGAAAAAATACAAATTTGCTAATTTTATGTTTTCTGAGCGTTTCAAGTCGTTATGATTCGAATGAGACCAAATTTGGAAAAACTATGTATATGTGAGTGTCCGTATGAGCCGACTTTTGACTTTTCGTCGACGTTTTATCAAAAATGGCTAGACCAATTTCAAAAATTTAAAAGTCATTCGATGTAACTCGATTGCTACTATCACTGGAAAATTTTGCAAACGACTAAGCCGTTTCTTTGTAATTGGCAGAAAGAGAAAAGTGTAAAATTTTTCATTTAGGTTTTAGGCGACAATCTTGGATCGATTTTAAAAATTTAAAAACTGTTCAAGAGAATCGTGCTGGTTACTTCATGCAACTTGTCTTAAGGCAAAATTCAGCTAACAACTAATTAAAACAGCTGTTCAAATACTAGTATTACATTACATTGCTACAGACCAATGACATCGCATCCAATATAACCTTACACCATAATTGCATTGATCTGTGTTGTTAATGCTTAAATTGACTAAGAATATATATAAATTTATAAATTTAAAATAAAAAAGCGCTGTGAAAGGCCGACAAAATGAAAAGTGAACAGTTCACTTTGAACTTATTTAAATTTTCTTAATTGACAGCATTTTTTTATTCCCAGGATTGTTGCTGCTACCGAATGGAGAAGTTTTGGGACACTTCTTAGGTGATGATTTTGAATATTTTAATCATACCAATTTTAAAGATATACATCCTCATCGAATAAGTGCATCTACAGCAGATGTAGAAGATCATTCGAATAAGATGGAGTCACATAAATGGGGAGTTATTTTGACGATACTAGGTACTGTTTTGTTAGATTTTGCATCGGATGCTTCACAAAGCCCGGCGAGGGCTTATCTGGTCGACATGTGTATTCCAGGTAATTGCATAAATATAATATATGGTAAGTTGAATTAAGGTTTATTTGTATTAAACTCAATATAAATAGAATTACATGAGAATAATATAACATTTAAATAAAAATAGTACAAAAAACATTAGAAAAATCAGAAAAATAAGAATTTTAAATTTACAAATTTATTATAATTTGCAGAAGATCACGCTAGAGGATTAAGCAGTTTTACCATACTCGCCGGTCTTGGAGGAACGTTTGGCTATTCATTGGGAGCAATAGATTGGGATTATACTTTTATCGGTATGTATCAACCAATGAATGGAGAATTTAATAGTGTTTTATGTTTAATTTTGGGGTCTGGATGAAATTGAATGAATTCAAGCTCTTTTCGCTATAAACTTTTAAATGGTTTAATTATGAGAGTATGTATACTGCAAGAAATAATCTTCGTCAGAAAAATTCATCAGCAGAGTTGGAATAATTATTTATTTAATTTACCTCTTATAAAATTGATTTTATTAACTTCATTTTCTGTTGTATTTACTATTTTTTATTGTTTACATTTATGCCAGAGTAAAGGTTCAGTTGGTCGTTTTTACCCATCCAGGTGTAAGCTTTTATAGAAGCTATATAAAGAAAACGGTTGGATTTAACTTAAAATTAACATTACATGTTATAAAACAATTAAATAATGTATAATTAAAAGATATATTAAGTAAACTAAATAAGAGTGCTCACAACCAAAAAACTAACAAGGAAAGAAATTCTTTCGTTAGGGATTTTCAAACATTGCCGTTTATCTTCCGTTAGCAATGTAGTGAGAATTGGTTTATGGTTTATTTACCTTCTACTTTGAACTATTGTTGTTAAAAAAGTTCTTAACTTTACTTGTTTTTGAAATATTGGTGGTAGTCCTTTTTACCCGTGGACCTTTAAGCCCCCTTATTATTTTTATTTATATTGTGGGCTTAACTGACTATTATAATGAAAACTTGTAAATAGATTATTTTCTATTATTTTAGGTGAAATGCTAGGTGGACACATGAACGCGGTTTTCACACTAGTTGCCATCATATTTATTCTTTGTGTTTTCACTACTTTAACCAGTTTCAAAGAAATACCACTTGACGAATTACAGAGTGTTATGGAAATGAACAAGAAGAGTCAAATGACAACTGGGCCTTTTGACAACATTGAAAATCAATTTAGTATTTCTGAAAAACCTATAAACCTGGAAAATATATCAGTTTATGGAACGCTAAATGAAAAAGTAACTGAGGTAAGTTTTTAAATTTTGTCTCAATCGTAGTCTGAACAGGCTACTAAAAGAAATTGTAATAAAAATTCATTAATGCATGATCTTAACCTAATTAAAACTTTGTAGTACATGAAAGCGTTGTATTTGCAAAATAAATTGCATGTCAATTCAATCTTAAAAAACTATGGCAAATTATTCAATTTAAACCATTTTTTCAATCATGTTAATTTTTGATAAATTGTTTAAATATTACACTTTATTAAAAAATGAACATGCACCTAGTATTTTCTAAAAGCGCGGTTGATAAAATCAATCTTTAATTAATTTTTATAATGTAACAACTTGTCTTAGGTTTCTAATACCTTGGTAAGTTCATTAAGATCAGTAACACTATCTCACATATAAGTTTCTTTAAAATTGCCATGAAAATATGTCTTTGACAATCAATTACAAAGAAACGACTCGACCAATCATTGTCAAAAACTAATCAACACGATTCCCAAATGCTATCTTTCGAATAGTTTTTGAGTTTTCAAAAACAGTTCAGATTTATTTACAAAAAGGTGGACAAAAACACTTCCAGCTTTTTGCTAATTTTATAAAAACGGCTGCCCCGACTAGCGGCTAGAGTTACATCAAATTGTTTTTAATTTTTTTAAATCGGTATTGAGAAAATGTCAAATTAAAACGGTCAAATCAATCACACTAGTTCAACCAAGTACTCTATCCTTATACAAGTTTAACAAACGTAAAAAAACTACTTACTTTCTCAAACTTTGATGAATTTTTAACTTCCCGAATGAGAAGTTTGTGTTTTCATAAAAAAAAACCCGATTCGCTAATTTTATGTTTTCTCGACGTTTCAAGCCATTCTGAATCGAATGAGACGAAATTTGGAAAAAGTATGTGTGTGTGTGTGTGTGTGAACAGATTTTTTGCCGTAAATCGACGTTTTCTCGAAAAAGGCTAGGCCGATTTCAAAAATTTAAAAGCCATTCGATGTATCTCGACGAGGACTATCGTTTGTCACTTTTGTGCGACGATCGGCCAAGCCGTTTCTTTATAAATCGCAGAAAAGTGAAAAAATTTTCGTCTACGTTTTAGCCCGCAATTCTGAATCGATTTTGAAAATTCAAAAACCGTTAGAAAGATACTGGTTGGGAATCGTGCCGATTAGTTTTTGGTAGAGATCGGCCGGGCCGTTTATATATCGCTAAAAAAAGTTCCATGAAAATCGGCTTAATTTTTTTTTCAACAGTTAATTACAAAAAACAGCTCGGCAGATTTTCACCTAAAACTAGTCAGTATCATTTCCAACTAATATCTTTCGAACAGTCTTTGATTTTTTTGAATCGATTCGGTAGTATAAGCTTAAATGTCGATAAAAAGATTAAAGCTTTGTTCAAAATTACAAAGAAACGGCTCGGCAGATTGTCGCACAAAATTGATAAACGCTGTTCACATACACACACATACTTTTTCCCAAATTTGGTCTCATTCGATTCAGAATGGCTTGAAACGTCGAGAAAACATAAAATTAGCGAATCGGATTTTTTATGGAAACTTAAACTTCTCCTTCGGGAAGTTAATAAATAATGTAATAGACATGTATCTAATTATTTTATATGTGGTTTAGGAAACCGTGGTACACCAAAGGACATCAGCTAATTCGACCTTAAGTAAAAGTCCATCAACGTGCGATTCGCATGTTGCTCTTGAAGAACACATGCCCTTATCGCATTACTTAAAAACAATTTTCAAGTTGCCAAAATCTATACGAATGATCTGTGTAACGAATTTATTCTGCTGGATGGCTCACGTCTGTTACTCGCTCTATTTCACAGATTTTGTTGGAGAAGCTGTTTTTCATGGAGATCCAAAGGTAAATAGGCCAAAGCAAGTTGAAAATCAGTTATAAAATTTATACATAAGTACTCCCAAGCACAAATACCTATGTTCTGAAAAATCTTTTGCATATATTTATAATTATAATTATCAATATCAATATATTTATAAATTTAATAATATAATGTAATTATGTATTTTATTTCATAACAAGGCTCCACCAGGTTCCGAGAGCAGAGCACGATTTGAACAAGGTGTCAGGTTCGGATGTTGGGGAATGGCTGCTTATTCATTGAGTTGTTCTTTCTACTCAATAATTATTTCAAAACTCATAAAAAGATACAGGTACATTATTGTGCATTTTATAATAGGATATTAACTTCAATTTATCATATTAAATATCTAGGGTAAGGATTAAGAGAGTATTCTAGTGTAGAGATAATAGAGATATGAATTTCAGGTAATTTTTATAAATCATCTTAATGAAAAAGCCATCAATTTTTTTACTGTTTTTATAATTTATATATCAATAATACAAAAACACAAAAAAAGAAAATTTAAAAAAAAAATAACAATTTTAAGCGTTAGCAGTTGTTGCCATATGACCATGTCCGGGATTGCAATCTCCCTAGTAATCTGAATTGAAAAAACAAATTATATAATCGCTATGTATATAATATATACTATAAAAAAGTTTATCAAAAATTGACAAAATAGCGACAGTTTAAAAAAATACCGTTTTTAACACTTTTCTGACTTTCTCGAATTTAAAAATATAGTAAACATTAAAATTTAGGGAGAAGTCTAATATATACCAGAGAGGAGTCTATAAAGAAAATTCTCTAAAAATTTCAATCGGTCCAGTAAAACTCGATAAATTGAAAATTTGATTTTGAAAATTAATTTATCCAAGTTCTAATTTCAAAGAATTATAAATCTCTAACCAATTAAAGTTTTGCTATTGATATTAATCTTATTAATAATATTTTCTCCACTTTTCAGATCTAAAAAAGTATACGTTGGTGGTGTATTAGTTTACAGTGCAGGAATGCTGATGATGGCTATTTTTAAAAACCGTTTCGTTGTGATTGTTCTAAGTGGCGCAGCAGGAATTATGTATTCAACTTTGTTCACAATGCCATATTTGCTAATTGCAAAATATCATGACAAAAACGCCGTAAGTAAAAATCTATTGTAGATTGAATTTGTATAATAAAAATTTTTTAACGTATTCTTTTAAATGGGGAATGATGTGCAGAATATATTAAATTTAGATCCTAATTTCAAATTTGAAAACCCTCATCTGCATACATTTATATCCAACAAAGATGTTAAGTTAGATGTTATGTTAGATAAAATCCCAAAAAAGATAATACTTTATATTACTGACTTCCATTTTTACTCGAGATGAAGTATTTAAACTAGTTGGTATTGGTATTTTGCCTTGAGGAAAGTTACATGAACTTCCCGATATGTGTAAATAATCGACTTAATCAATAATAAACAAATTAATTTATGAGTCATTAGAAGTATTCCGAGTGAATTTATTACACATAATTGAAAACGAACGACCATATGTTAATCGGAGTATTTTCTAAAAGCAAATTTTTAACTAGCTGTAAGTGGAATTCTGTCTTAAGGCAATTAGGGCATCGTGCCTTAAGGCAAATTGCTGAAACTTCCCGTACCAAAAATTATTATTTTTTTAAAAACGATTAACATTTTTGAAAAAAATTTACTTTGAAAAAATAAGATTTTTGAGAAACTATAAATTGGACAAAAAATTAGTTTTTTTTGAAAAAAAAATTTTTTTATTTTAATTTTTTTTAAATAAAAATTTTTTTTTCTATATTTTGACATATTGTGGAAGATCTTAACTTTTTTTTTTCAAAGCGATCGTACTGCTTTACACACACACACACACACATATACATCCATTTTTTCTAAGGTGTGCCAAAATGTTCAGAAACCTTTGAAACGTAAAGATATATAAAAAATTTCATTTTCGATTTTTTTTGCGATTACTATAACTTGCCCTACGGGAAGTTAAAAAACAATAATGTTTATAATTGAACCAGTTTCCGTAGGACTTTAATGGTTCAGTATGTTCATTAAGACTCGATCGTTATACCAAGTAAATCGTCTAATTTTAATTTTAACAAACGTCAAAAAAACTACTCATTTTCTCAAACTTTGATGAATTTTTAAAATTAAACTACTTGTAAGGCCGTCATATTTCAGTAAGTTCTATAAGACCATGATATATATCGCCAAAAAAAGGTTCCATAAAATTACAAGAAAACGGCTCGGTAGATTTTCACCTAAAACTAATCACTATCATTCCCAATTAATATATTTCGAACAGTTTTTGATTTTTTTAAATCGATTTGGTAGTATGATCCTAAATGTGGACAAAAAGTTTAACACTTTTTTCCAAATTACAAAAAAACGGCTCGGCAGATTCAGGCGTTTTTGAGCAAATGTCGATGAAAGGTCTAATTTTGACAAAATAAAAAAAAACGATATTAATTTTTGCAGACTTTGACGAATTTTTAAAGTTAAACGAGTTGTCGTAGGACCGTAATTTTTTAGTATGATCTATAAGACTGTATCTACGGTGCAGCCACTTTTCAAAAAAACATCGAAGAAAGTCAGAAATCAGCTCAAATATAAGCACACCCACATACTTTTTCCCAGTTTGGTCTCAAACGATGAATATTTCGAAATTTTGAGAAAATATAAAGTTAGTCGTATTTTTAATGAAAACATTAACTTTAGAGAAGTTAGAAATTAAATTGCTTGCTGAACTCAATGGAAACCTTATATAAGATTTTACGCCTAAAGATATTTTTTATAATTGATATTTCTTATTATTAACTAATGTGCTTTGTCTAATTATGGTTATTTTGCAGTTTGAAACAAATGAACAAGGTGAGCCAATTGAAACGGGCCAAAAACGAGGACTAGGAACCGACATAGCATTAGCAGGAAGCATGGTTTTCATAGCCCAATTAGTTCTTTCTCTGTGTGTTGGTTTTCTGGTAAATTTAGCTGGCACTACAACTATTGTTATAGCTGCAGCTAGCGTATTAGCTTCTTGTGGAGCAATATTTGCAGCAAATATAATGTTTCTTGATTAATTTCTTTGAAACCCTAAATGCAACAGATATTTATGAAACAAATTGATGCATCAATTATATTGGTGGGGTAGAGCGGGGCACAAAGGTCCAATTTGACTTTGAGCACTTATATTGTAAAAACCAAACCAATTATATCTCAAAATAACATATCAAACAAACGATTTAAGCGATGCAAATTATAAATTTCATTTATACAGAAGATAACACTGTATACAACCTTGATATGGTATTACGTCAGAAATAATTATCAGCAGAGTTGGAATAACTATTTATTTAACTTATATCTTGTAAACTTACTATTTTAATCTAATTTACTTTTTTATTTACTATTTATTATAGTTTAAACATTTTCCAGGTTAAAGGCTGAAATGTTTTTTTCAAACCCACCCACATATAAGCTTTTATGAAGGTTATATAAAAAAAACTATTGAATCTTACTTTAAAATAACAAAACATTTCATAAAACAATTAAAAAACGTATTGATAAAAATTATATTAAGGTCTTTTAAACTAAACACTGTTTAGTAGTGCTCACGACCAAACAAGGTAACAAATACTTTTGTAATGGATTTTCAAACATTGCCGTTTGAACTTTTATCTCCCGATAGCGATGTCCTAAGAATCAAGATGTTTGCTAGTTATTCATTTTTTTTCCTCTACTTTCAAATATTGTTGTTAAAATATTCTTCACTTTACTTATTTTTGAAATATCGGTAGTGGACCTCGTCACCCCCGGACCTTTAAGCCCTACTCTACCCTATACTTGCATTTATTGATTAAAAACTATTCTGCAAAACTCCACATTGTAATGTAAAACTACTTATAAATCAAGCTATTATCATGATAACAGCTGTATATGCATATACAAGAGTAATTCTTTTAGTTTGGCATTATATTTAAATAGCTTATTGATGAAGAAACATATATTATTTTCTAGACTCTTTGAATAAAAGACTTGAAGTTGTATCAATATCATCTAGTTAACTAGGTATAAAACTATTAAAAAAAATTAATATAAAATTTTGAGACCTTCTGAATTGAAAAGGGTTTATTAAAACATTTTACTTGTTAATTATTATAGTACTCTAAAGAACAAGTTCGAATCCTTATAGTTGGACTTATTAATTTATTAATACATATATAGTTTATGATGAACATTTTTCTAAGAATCAATTTTCACAAATTGTTTTATTATTTACTAATTTTCCGAATTTAAGTATTTGTGTTTTTAATTTAATTTTTGTTTAATTAAAAAAACATATTAATTATAAAGTACAATACAATATAGCGTATTTATTAACATTTTTATGTTTATAAAAAAATGTATTTATTAATTTCTTTAAAAATTTATAATTGTTCAATTACATTTCTTCAAAATATTATTTGCTTTTTCCTTTAAAATGATTGTATTACAAATGATCTAAAATAATCAATAGTCTCCCTACTTTTGTAAAATGATTTAAACTGTTAAAGGTTTTTAAATAAATAAAATATAGATTATAGACAAATCTAATGTAAATTCATAAAAGTTGCATGGTAAATTCAGAATTGTATATTTTCGAATAATAATTAATGACAATAAAAGTATTTAGTCCAGCATAATTATATTTTCTTTACAGGAAATATTTTGATGTGAAAACTTTGTTATAATATAAGTATGTTATAATAATAGTCAGAGAATTTATGCATATCCTTTTTAATTGGGGAATATGTGTTGAGTGAAACACATCTGATTTATTAACATTGCCCATAATTGTAGATACATCTCTACTATAGACAACTATTGACAGATTTGTCCATAGCGAAAAAATGGTTTTATATGATGTTCATCAATATATAAAAAGAGACAAATTAATTACATATACTGAATCATTTATAAAAACCACACCCAGTATGCATTGGCGATGTATCGTGTCTGCAAATGCGCAAACCATCTCTTTTATAAAGGTCTTAGGTCTCAGGTTAGAGGTAAAGCCAAAAACAACTTGTTTTTACTAAGAATAAAATCCATTCATCCTATATTTATAACTACAGTTAACCCTCTGTTAACACGGCACTCTGGATATACAGTTCCCATACTACGCGGAGCTAAAAATCCGACATTCCTTCGACTACACGGACTTCCTATTACACGGTTTTTGTTGAACAGCCCATAAGTTCCTTGCGCAACCTATGAGTGATTCTAGTAACTTGATATCAAAAGGGTATTATTGTAAGTTTTGTTATCGACTTTTATCTTTTAGACATGCCTGATTATATAATAGCTGTCTAAGAACACGTTTGAGCTATCTATTGCGTCGCGCCAATTTTTGAATAAGGTGTCTATGTTACACATATCATTCGTCCTACTTCAAGTTGTATTCCTTGGACTCCATACAGCATTTGTACTAACTCTGAGTCTCTCATAGCGCGGTTCCCATACTGCACTATATAAGTTTCCATAACACTACGAATTAGCCTAAATTGTATGTTAAATACAAGTTTTTTATAGCACGGTTTCCATACTGCACGACACGCACTTGCCGCGTTAACCGAGGGTTGACTGTGTATAGATTACTCATATTTAATACGAATACGCACAGAAAGTAGGCAGCAATTTTTTAACTATGCCGCCATTTTTTCCCATCGCAATACCGTTTGGTCTCCACCATTTGTTACCCGTATCAAGCCTTCTGGGTTGACCCTAACAAACCAGAGCCCTGATAAAAGTATCACTATGGGTGCATAAATGGAACAAGTGCGTTGGATAAGGAAAGGAAAAGGAATTAAATAAAAAGAAGTAACTTGAGGTCAGATCTGATGAGTAAAGTGGATGGTCAAGGAGTTTCAGTCGTAACTGGAGAATTTTAATAACAGCAAAGACAATGGCGCGTTGTCATGGTGAAACTGGATTTTCTATTACTGCAAATGTGGTCATTTTCCGCAATTTATGCCTTTAGTTCGTCAAGTAATGATGCGTAGTAGGCTTCCGTATTGGTTCATTCTTTTTGAAGATAATCGATTAAAATAATTCCATAACTATCCCAAAATGCAAAAGACATCACACTCCCAGCCGAAATAACTTTTTATGTTCTTTTTGCAGCTGTTTTCCACTATGAAGTCCACTGTTTTGACAGTAGTTTTGTTTTAGGCGTGTAATGGTGAATCCAAGATTCATCTACAGTAATTAATCGGCCCCAAAACTCAGATCTATTAGTCTAAATATCGTTGAAAATGTTTATTCGAACCTGGCTTTGGCCTAACGTGAGCAAACGCGGCAGCCAATGCGCGGCCGGCTTTCTCATGAGTAAATTTCCCTTTAAGATGTAACAAATACATTTTCATTCACCAGCTTTTATTGACGAGCGGCTCCTTTTTCGTGTTGAGGTCGGAAACTCTTCAGCGCATCCTCGTACATAATAACGTATTCGTCTAATTTAAAAGCTCTTATATTTTGTACACAAAATACTGCAATGCTACAGTATTCATAATAATATATTTGAAAACATTTAAAACAATTGTTGTCAATCATTAATCAATTTTTGTTGATTATTATTTATTTTTATACCTCGAATGTTTAATTACTCGAATGTTCCGAGAAGTTCCAGCAATTTGCTTTAAGGCACAATGCCATGCATGACTACTTTTATTCTTTAATAACACAGTATCATACAAAACCACTTAAAAATTTGACATTGAAAAATATTAAAAATGATATCATGCAATTGTGGCATAGTGAAAAGTGAAAAATTAGAGGATGTAAAGTATACAAGAGCTGTTTCGTAGAGTATAAAATCAAACCTTTCAACAAAATCAAGTAACATGTCAATAATCAATAAAAAGAAACAATAAATTTTGGAATCATCCATATATGTATATTCAACGAGATTTATTCTCTTATACATAATTTGCATTTGAAAGTGTTAAATTACTAGTTGTGGTTTTGATTTTCAAGTTCACGCTTTAATCATCTGCTCTATGGCCTGTCACATTTCAGCACAAATGTTGTTACATAAAAAATTATTTTGTACTCTTACAATAAATTTATTGTAAGAGTACAAAATACGGCCCTAAAAGAACACTTAAAAATCATAAATTTTTGCTTCACAGGCAATTAACAGAAGCAAAAACCTTAATATTTGGTTATTTTCAATAATAAATTTGCAATTGTCACGTTTATAAATATCCTGGAATGTGATTTTAATCATCGTATAGATACTTCCACACCGATTCCACATTGTCAGACCGATTTTTCTATAAAAATTAGAACTTGCCTAAAATTTGAACTTTGATCAAATGTCATTCAAAATACAAAATCAATTACTTATTCGAGAATGAGTATATAATTGCAATCATTTAAATTGATGAACAGCTAATTCTATTTGTTCTTATATTTGGAATGTATCTTTGATATCATTTAAATACTAATCATAAAACTGTGAATCTCCATTCTAATCAGTACTTAGCATATGAGAGTAATATTTCCGCTATCACTTCCAAGCAAGAGCAATCTGTTCAAAGGTAATGTTACCAATGAGGTTAGCGCGCCCTTAAATGCTTCCGATCTGAGACGATGAACTGCCATGGGTTGCCCATCACTCGAATTTGCATCGCCACATCCGCCAACATTTGACAATTCATCAGAAGCCATAACAGATGAAATGTTGGCTGAGTCTGATGCTGCCAAATAAGCAGAATGAACTGCCAGGCGGTTGGCAGTTGTTCCTGAAACGACGCGACCGCTCATTCCAATCGGAGCAAGCAAATGAGCAGGTTCTGTGTGGCCTCTGAAAATTATATAATGAAAACATATTGTAAAAAGAAAATACAACTAGTTGGTATTGGTATTTTGCCTTGAGGCAAGTTACATGAACTTCTCGATATGTGTAAATAATCGACTTAATCAATAAAATATAAATTAATTTATGAGTTATTAAAATTATTCCGAGTGCATTTATTACACATAATTGAAAACGAACGAACACGTTAACTCGGAGTATTATCTAAAAGCCAATTTTCAAAGATCAATATAATTTTTATAATTGAACCAGTTTCCGTCGGACTTTAATAGCTTAGTAAGATCGTTAGGACCAAATACTCTATCGTCATGCCAAGTATTTTATTTTAATTAACTTCCCGTAGGGTAAGTTATTGTAATGGGCCGAAAATCGGAATTGAAAATTTTTACATTTCTCGACGTTTTAAAGGTTTCTGAACGTTTTGGCATACCTCAGGAAAAATGGATGTGTGTGTGTGTGTGTGTGTGTGTGTGTGTGTATGTATGTATGGATACAAATTTTCTCCCACGTTTTCGGGCGTACGGATCAACCGATTGGAATGGTTCAAAAAGCATTCGATTCCTATTGATAGGGAAAAGAGCTGATTAGTTTTTGGCAAAGGCAGGTCCAGCCGTTTCGAAGGTACGGAGCAAAGAGTGCAGAAAATAGAAATCGAATTTTTGGGAGAACGGAGTATCCGATTTGAATGATCTAAAATACATTCAATTAGTAATGATTGGGAGAAGTGTTTATTAGTTTTTGGCAAAGGCAGGCCCAGCCATTTTGAAGATACGGAGCAAAATATGTAAAAAATGGCAATTTTGGAGAGAACTAAGCGTCCGATTTTAATGATTCAAAGAACTTTCTGCTTGTCTTAACAAAATAATTGATTCTGGAAAAAAAATTTTTGTTCCAATTTTTTTTTTTTTTTCAGTCTTTTGTATATCGAAAATATTTCAGATTTTATTTTTAATTCTGACTATAGTTCTAATATACTTTACAAATAATTTCAACTCTGCAATTCAGTTTATATAATTCTTATAAATATTACACAATGTTACAATATTTATAATAATCTATTTGAAAACATTCAGTATTCCACGAACATTTTGTTACGGTACGGGAAGTTTCAGCAATTTGCCTTAAGGCACAATGCCATAATTGCCTCAAGACAGAATTCCACTTACAGCTAGTTTTAATTTTATTCTGCCATCTGTATAATTACATTTAGCAGAGGATGCTGACAAGTTGTTTACAATTCGTTATTTACAAATTAGTAGATACCCCCAGTGGCGTATCTACTAGAGCTAATATAATAAAAAAAACAACTAAAAACAAAAAGGGGGTAAAGAATAATAAAATGTAGTAAAACGAAAGTATTATAGTTAATTAAAATATATACCAAGTAAATCGTCTAATTTTAATTGTAACAAACGTCAAAAAAACTACTCATTTTCTCAAACTTTGATGAACTTTTAAAATTAAACTACTTGTTGTAAGGCCGTAATATTTCAGTAAGTTCTATAAGACTATGATATATATCGCCAAAATAAGTTCCATAAAAATCAGCTTAAATTTCTTTAAAAAAGAAACTGCTCGGCAGATCGTCACACTAAACTGACAAACAATAACCGTCATCGACATGCATCAAATAGCTTTTAAATTTCTGAAATCGATTCAGGCGTTTTTGAGCAAACGTCTATAAAGGTCTAATTTTGACAAACGCCAAAAAAAGATACTAAATTTTGCAAACTTTGACGAATTTTGAAAATTAAACGACTTGCCGTAGAGCCGTAATATTTTAAAATGATCTATAAGACTGCGGTACCTACCACCAAAAAAAAAAATCATAAAAATCGCAGAAAAAAATTTTTACACTTATTACAAGAAAACGAATCGGCCGATCTTTACCAAATACTAATCAGCACGATTCCCAACTAATATCTTTCGATCGGTTTTTAAATTTTCAATATCGATTCAGAATTGCGGGCTAAAACGTAGACAAAAATTTTTTCACTTTTCTGCTATTTACAAAGAAACGGCTTGGCTGATTATCGCGCAAAATTGATAAACGCTAATCCTCATCGAGATACATCGAGTGGTTTTTATATTTTTGAAATCGATCTAGCCGTTTTTGAGAAAACGTCGATTTACGGCAAAAAATCTGTTCACATACACACATACACACACTCTCATTCGGGAAGTTAAAGACGCCTATCGTTAAATATATATAGGTATTCTATATCACTCCTTAGTTCAAATAGTCAAGAGGTATACGAGGTGTGTTCAAAAAGTACCCGGAATTACTAATAATTAAATTTCGCGGGTCTGGAGTGTCTGATTGTCAAAATTTTTTTTTTATTGTGTTGGTATACATGCCCCTAAAGTATGATGAAATTTTCAGCTATATTCACTGTTTACTTTGTCTGTGGTAGTCGCTAAGGTTCGACGTGTTTTTCTGAGCTCGGCGATTTTTACAATGGAAGAATTGAAAAGTCAAAGAATTTGTATTAAATTTTGCGTAAAAAATGAAATAAAGTGTTGCAAAGTGCAAAAATTCACCAGATATGGCTCCGTGTGACTTTTTCCTATTCCCAAAGTTGAAGAGACCCATGAAAGGACGGCGGTTTTCCTCAATTGAAGAAAATCGCTGAGAGTGCTCAAGGACATATCAAAAAGTGAATATCAAGGGTGCTTCGAAAATTGGAAAAAACGCTGGCATAAGTGTATTATATCTGGGGGGGACTACTTTGAAGGGGACCACATTAATGTAGACGAATAAATAAATATTTTTTTGAAAAAACGAAAATTCCGGGTACTTTTTGAACAGACCTCGTACATAATTGTTTGAAAAGTAATTTCAAATCTGCCAGTGTCTTTGAAATATATTAAGGTGCATCCTCACCTAACGAACGAGCACGAACGAATACGAGCAAGCAATGCTCCGCAATTTGTTGGAACATCGAAATTGTTCGTTCATGTTGGTACTCGTTTGCAGTGTGGACGCCACAACGAATGTAAACGAACATTTTTGTTGTGATATTTACTTTATTATATTTGATATTCACTTTTTATATTGTGATTAATGCGGTTACTGGGTTTGTTAATTTGGAATAATATGGAATGGTCGAATGACGTAATTTTGGCATAATAGAGAGATTTCTATATTGTGGCATACTAAATTTCCATTTTATAAAATCTCTAGGGCAAAATACCTTCACGTTCGTTTGGAATGATTCGCCTTCGTTCGTGTTCGTGTTCGTTCTTCTTCGTCGTGTTCGTTCGTACTTGTTCGTTAGGTGATGACGCACCTTAACTAGCGTACTATCAAAACATTTTAGTGCTACAGATCAACCAATTTCTTTTTGACTTTAACTGTATGTTTACTTTAGTAAGAAATAATAATAATAAAATATGTAACAAATTTCGCTTATTATTACCTACATAATTCTTCTACATATACAAAAACTAAAAACGACTGCAAATCTTTATTAATAGTTTGTGAAGAAAAATGTTATTTACCTCAGATATCTAGTTGGTCTACCATCACTAACAGACCATGCTACTACAGAATGATCTAATCCACTAGTGACGACCACATCACGAGAAATTTCTGTTGCTTGCAGCATCTCTCCATCATGAGCGCGCCAAGGTGGTAATATCAGAGCACCATGATGATCCAGTACGGAAACGTGGCCTGAAGCTAATCCTGCAACTACATGGCTCCAATTATTGCCCGAGCAAGAAGATACCGCCAATGCTCTAACAGGACAAGATCCTTGTACACCTGTCTAAAAAATTAAAATGATTCTAATAGTTTAGGACACACCGATTGATTACCTTAGAAGCAGAAAATATTTTAAAATGATTATGAATTATAGAATAGTAAAAATTGTACAACATATTATAAAAAATGTTAATAATATTTTGCTAACAACTATCACTGAGTAGGATATGCAATACCGATGAAAAATTTCAATACCGGTATTTCGGTAATTTTTCATTTTAAAACCGGAATACCGGTAAATTACCAGTATTTTTATTATCTTAAACAAACGCAAACAAAATTGAAAGTTACTAGTATATACTAGTTATAGTTACTTATACAACTACAACTATACTCAACTGTTTATTTTTTTATATAAGTTTTTTTAAATAATAATTTAAGAAAATTATATCCAATTTAAATCATTCATTATCACTCTCGACTATATTGAGAACTTTTCACCACAAACAAACTTATGAGTAAGAAATACCAAAATATCATAAAAGATCATATTACATTATTATAATAAACTGTATTGTCTGTATCCGAAGTGTTAAATTAGCATAATTTCCAAAATATTAAAAAAAATAATTTTCTACACAAATTTGAGATCGGATACTTTGTCGAGATAAATAATAAGTTACTATAATTGTTGAGTATTGTTATTTAATTTAATAAGTTACTATAATGTGTTGGTTCTATAGTATTTTCTAACTTCGAAATGTTTAGTGTTATGCTATGCTAAAATATTTAGTGTTTATCATAATTATTATGTACAAAGTTAGAAAAAAATAAAGATTACGCAGGGGTAATCTGTATGATATAAAATATTTTTGCGCTAATTTCACTTAAAAACCCGTTAAATTTTTACGTAAGATGAAACAAACATCATTATCTATCAGTCCAATTCTATTTATTGTAACACGATATGAAGCCCTTAGTAAAGCAATAATTATTCAGTAATGACGAGTTGAAATAATATTTGACATTTATTTTATCCTATAGAACCACTTGAAGATATTACTGTTTATGCGATTATGGAATTTAAAGATAAATTTGTTCCGAGAAATTTAAACATTAGTGTATTATGTATCAAATAGCGCTTATGGAAAAATACCGAAAATACCGGTATTTTTGGGGTAAATACCGGTAAAAATACCGCCGAAAAATCGGGCGGTATACTGGTCTACCGGTATTGCATACCCTATCACTGAGCATATCATTGCTTGTAGTCTATTCAATTAATATTTACTCACAATTAATACCGATCCTAAAACAAGGTACCCTCACAAAAAATATCCATTTATTGAGAATATAATAAATATGATAATATTTAAGAAAGATAATATTGAAATATTAATTACCTTCCATTCTTGGGCAAAGCCTTTAGCACGGATATCAACGATCTTCACCGTCGATTCGGTTGTACCCGCTAAAAGCAAGTTACTTGAAGACGGTAAAGCTCTGACCAAAATAAAAAAAAAATGCATTAAGTGTATGTTTATTATCTTGAACCATAATTCTATAAATAAAATTTTTACTTGAGTACATTCACATTCGTTCCATTGAGTATTGTGAGTGATTTGCCAACATAGGGATCCCATATATGAAGAGCACCGCCGGAGTCGCATGAGCACATGACCCGAGAATAATCAGACCATACTAGAGATGTCAATGGTTTTCGATGTGCAGAATAAAGCCATCGCGGTGAACTGGAAACGCCACCATCGCCCTGATTAATAATTTGAACCATATTTAAACATTCTATAAAACTTGCATTAGAATAATAATTACACACAATAATAATTACATACAGGTTCACAAAAAAAAATGCGCGTAAAGTTCACACGCGATTGAAGTAAAAGTTATTTGCTACTGTACAAGATGGCATTTAAGTAAAAATAAATACATCATATAACAATTTTGAATAATGATTATTAGTAATATGGTAACACTCGTAAATGCGCACATTTATTAGTGTCAACCATTCACAACCATGGTTTCATTAATATTACATGATAAATTATAAATTATATATTTATAATAGCATTAAAAATATGTATAATATTTAAAAACAATAATGTAATTAGAGTCATACTTCAAATATAACATGATCGGTTTGTCATTGTAATTTGCATTTAGAAATGAACCTTACTTAGAAAAATGAAGTAATTGCTGATTAATAAATTCGTTCACACAGTGGATTATGTTAAACAACGCCTAAACAAATATTGTTTTCGCAACTTCACTCATCATGTAATTGTGTTTTAAGAACTTCATGTAATTAAAATTAACATACATTCATTGACTGCTTGTATTTTTTTTACTTTTCCGCTGGCGATATAATCTCATTCTTTGAACAGCTGTAATATTTGTCTTGCCTAAAAATATTCTCCATTTTAATAACTTCAAAGATTTATAGAAACTACGAATAATATAGAAATAATTTCCAATCAATAAACTAACGCTTAGTTCACGGCACAAATGTTGAATTTGTTTTATTATTTTCAAGGAATATGGTAAAATATTCTTCTGATTCAGGCATTTTTATTAAGTCTAGATTTGTACAACGTTGTAACTTTAAAATGCCGATTTTCTTGTTGATATTAGTACGCATACAACGTTGATGCCGGTACGCATACAGCGACAGATCTCTTTTCACATGCGCGACGCATAATCACAATTCATCCGTATCGAAATGATTTCATCGAGAGCGAATGACGAATCGTTGGCACTCGACTCGGTCGTAACGCACTTCCGTTGCATTTGTACGGATTTACACCCTAACCCTAGTCGCGCCTAAAGAAGTTTTACTTCAAAAGAGTTGTCTTAAGTAATTGGGTGTGCAGCATGTGTTTTCCTATGCATTTGTTAATCTGCTAAACACTAATCTTAAAACAAAATTGGAGGTCAAACTACAAGAAACGGAGAAAGAAAGCGACAAAATCTCCAATCTGCAATTCTTTTCATGATAATTAAAATCTAATGATTTCCATGGTTTTCTGACCATTTTCTCTTTAAATAACCTATGCAATGGATTTCTGCAACGCTTTTTTCATCTCTGTTGAATATCTTTTTGCAACGTCCAACAGTAATGAAAATATTTTCAATATAATTTGTAATGACTTTTTATCTTAAAAACCAAACCAAATTGGCTTTATCGAAAACTCTTCTAGGCCGCAAACACATTTTACTTAACCTTATCAAAATCAAAAGATATAGATACATCATGATGGATTTATGCATGGCCACCATGCATCGTCAGCTGATTCTAATTATAACCCACCTCGCTCCTTAAGGACCATAGACGCACAGTTTTATCTTTTGACGCAGAAGCAAAACTGTTTTCATTGTCCAAAACTACCAGAGATTTAACAGCATTTGTATGACCGCAGAATGTTTGTAATTTTATTTGTTTGATGTTGAAACTGTAAAAGAAAAATCATTGGTCAAGATTATTGCATTTAAACAAAAATATGAGTTTCTGAAGAGTTGCCTCACCTAGAATCTTTATCTGGTCGTCCAATTTCATGCTCCCAGTATGCCAGCCAGTTGCCCTTCAAATGCCTGGATGTAACACTGCTTGCTGTAAGATTTCGAGATAAATTTGTTGAAGCACAATTTGGCGCAGGACCACTAATAGCGTCATTGCTGCAAAAAGATGCATCTCCACTAGCCGTAATTTCACTTGTTGAATTTAGGTCTACATCAATACGATTGCCAATCACAGCTACGCTGTTTCCAAAACTGCCTGACCCTATTCATTAGTAAAATATAATTAAACATAGTTAACATGTGTTCTTTAGTATTTCACAAAAAATTTGGAAATATACTGCAATAATCTAACATTAATTAAGCATTTATATAAATTTGCTGAGATTAATATATTTTAACTTTATTGATATTCGAAAATCATGCAGAGTTATGTTATTTATATAAAATAAGTAATGCTCTTTGTATTGCCATTAATAATTTTTTGTAAATTCCTAGCTAAAATACGCTATTTCTTATCATTAACCATTTGTAAGTGGCATTTTGTCTTAAGGAAAGTTGTACAGATACTGTAAATTAGTGATGTGCCAAGTCGAATCAAGTGATTCGAATCATTCGAATCATGCCTTTAACGACTTGATTCGAATCAGATTTTACTTGATTCGAATCAACTCGTATCAAGCCGCGAAATATTTACTGTGATAAAATATGTATTAACACAAATTTTTCATAAATATAAATATAAAAAAAATGTTTTAATTTAATTCAATATTATAATAATATAAAAAATAAATATCATAATAATAAAAAATAAATAATGAATTAAATCATGCGAGCCACCCGACTTTAATATGCTTAAATGCATAGCTGGGCACCGTTAATCAAATAGTTAACTTCGTTAATCGTTAATCCGCTACAAAAAAAGTTAACTTCGTTAAACGTTAAAGCGTTACATTTCGGAAGAATTAACGCAAGTTAACGTTAATCGTTAATCCGTTAATATGTGTAAAATTACATTTTTATATCGTTGCGTTAGTGAACTTAAAAAACTTATTAACTTCCCGTAGGGCAAGTTATAGTAATCGCAAAAAAATCGAAAATGAAAATTTTTATATATCTTTACGTTTCAAAGGTTCCTGAACAGAGAATTTTGGCATACCTTAGAAAAAATGGATGTATGTGTGTGTGTGTGTGTGTGTTGGTATGTATGTATGTATGTACGTGTGTGTATGTATGTGCGGATACAATTTTCGTCGACGATTTCGGGAACACGGATCAACCGATTTGAATAACTCAAAAAACATTTGATTTGTATTGATAAGGAGACGTGCTGATTAGTTTTTGGCGAAGGCAGGTCTAGCCGTTCCGAAGATACGGGACAAAAAGTGCCGGTGTTTTATACACTTCCGTGTGTACAAGGAAAATGTTTTATACACATTCCGTGTGTACAAGGAAAATGGCACAATTATCACATACCGTGATAACGCTATTGGTCAACTTTCCGTTTTTATGATTGCATATTGTTTTTACAAGAATTTTTTTCTAAATAAAGGGAAAGAGTTTTTTTTAACTTCCCGTAGGGCAAGTTATAGTAATCGCAAAAAAATCGAAAATAAAAATTTTTGCATTTCTCGACGTTTCAAAGGTTTCTGAATATTTTGGCATACCTTAGAAAAAATGGATGTATGTGTGTGTGTGTGTGTATGTATGTGTATTCGGATACAAATTTTCGTCGACGATTTCGGGAACACGGATCAACCGATTTGAATAATTCAAAAAACATTCGATTCGTATTGATAAGAAGACGTGCTGATTAGTTTTTGGCAAATGCAGGTCTAGCCGTTCCGAAGATATGGGGCAAAATTGAGCCAAAAACGGTAACTCAGTTTTTAAGAGAACGGAGCGTCCGATTTGAATAATTCAAAAAACATTTCACTTGTATTGACAAGATGAGGAATCGATAAAATTTTCATGAAGGTAGGTCTAGCGGTTTCGGAGATATGGAGAAAAAAAGTAAAAAAAAAATGCCATTTGGCGGTCAAAATGATCATTAGACATATGCACATCAAATTATCAGATATTTTATAGAGATTTTAACAATAAGTATAAATTTTATTTACATTCCTATGGGTTCCGTACCAATGTTTATCCTTTAGACAGCGACGCGGCGCTTACGCGCTTCATATTTTGTCTCTATGCAGTCCTAAAGTAGTAAAATTGCTTTGAAAAAAAGTTCAGATCTTCCAAAATATGTCAAAATAAAGAAAACATTTTTTTTTTTAAAAAAAGTAATTTTTTATCCAATTTATAGTTTCTCAAAAATCTTATTTTTCGAAGTAAATTTTTTTCAAAAATGTTAATCGTTTTTAAAAAAATAATAATTTTAGGTACGGAAAGTACCAGCAATTTGCCTTAAGGCACAACGCCTTAATTGCCTTAAGACAGAATTCCACTTACAGCTAGTTCTTTAAAGAGTTCGTAGCTCTTTGGTTTTTCTATAGACTGAGTGACAGAATTGAAAAAGTCTTCCTTCTCGTCATCATCGTTGTTACTCGCATTGCTCCCTCCGCCACTTAAACTATCTCTGTCCTTCGAATTTTTCGCTACTTCTTGCCATAAGGCATCTTCTACCTTTTTTTCTGTGCATTTTCTTACTGCATCCTCTCTACTGCTGTCATACGTTTCCAGCCACATTAACCGAAACTTTGGGTGAAATGCCGCGGCAAGTTGGCACTGTTCATCATTCAGGAGAAAGTCCAAATCTTTTCTCTATGCCGTTTAATAAGGCATTGGCTAAAGCTGTGCCGTGCGGTAAATAGTAGGCATTGGATTAACGATTAACGGACTTCTCGCATTTTAACGGAAGTTAACGTGTCCGTTAACATTTTTAAAAGTTAACTTAAAAGTTAATCCGTTAATCAAAATGTTAACTTCGTTAATTAACGATTAACGGATTAACGAGTTAATGCCCAGCTATGCTTAAATGTATCAGACTTTATATGACTTTAACCGCATTCATCGACTAACTATATCATTCGACTTCATACGGCTCAAACCGAATCAAGCGGCGATATGAGTTATTCCGACTTCATGACTCAAACCGAATCAAGCGGCGTTATGAGTTGTTCCAACTTCATGAGCCAAACCGAATCAAGCGGCGTTATGAGTTATTCCGAATTCTGATTCGAATCATCCCGACTTCAAGCCGTTCGAGCGATATGAGTTATATTATTTGTATGGGCGATACAATGCGTCGTCGTTCTTGCGTGTTTATTTATTTTACGGAGAGCTGAGAGCGATTTTGTTCGTGAAATATCAATACCCAATTTTGATAATAATTAAGTGTTTTAGATCTTAAATGTTATCAGAATAAACCACTCGAAATTATGAAACGAGTTTCGGGAATCTTTCAATATAATTCTCTTTTGAAACAATTACTAAACACCAGAAAGTCAGTAAATAATATGTTAACTTCTAATTATGTAAGTAATGGCAAATTCACATTAATTAAATTAACTTTCAGCTCTCAGTTTAGATGCGATCCTTTACTGATTACATAGTAAAATAAACAATCGACCCATGATTCCAAATATTATTTTATATACTTTAGTGATGCACAATTGTTTGGTAATCTATTATGGTAAATTAATTTGAAGATATGTTTCAGCCGTCTTCAAAATTATATCCTTTTTATAATTTTCAAATATACTTTTTGATGTAATTTATTATTACAAAATATTGTTAAACTTTTATAAATATCACTTTTACTAAATTAGTACATCCATGATTTTTTTTGTCCATATATATACTTGATTCGAGTTGATTCGAATCATGATTCGAATCAGGTTTTTTTCTGATTCGAATCATTCGAATCGGGAATTTTTCGAGTCGGCACATCACTACTGTAAATTATTGTAGATAATCGACTTAATCGATAAGAATTGAAATTTAGCTATTCACGTAAAAATTCCAACTGTTTATTAACTTCCTGAAGAAGAAGTTTATGTTTTCATCGAAAAATCCGATTCGCTAATTTTATGTTTTCTCGACGTTTCAAGCCATTCTGAATCGAATGAGACCAAATTTGGAAAAAAGCATGTGTGTGTGTGTATGTAAACAGATTTTTTGCCGTAAATTGACGTTTTCTCGAAAAACGGCTGGACCGATTTCAAAATTTTAAATGCCATTCGATGTATCTCGATGAGTACTATCGTTTGTCAGTTTTGCGCTACGATCGGCCGAGCCGTTTCTTTGTGCATCGCAGAAAAGTAAAAAATTTTTCGTCCACGTTTTAGCACGCAATTCTGAATCGATTTTGAAAATTCAAAAACCGTTCGAAAGATATTGGTTGGGAATGGTGCTTAACAGTTTTTGGTAGAGATCGGCCGGGCCGTTTTCTTGTAATAAAGTGTTAAAAAAATTTTTTTCCACGATTTTTATTTTTTTTTTTGACAATAGACCATAGTCTTCTAGATCATACTAAAATATTACAGCCTTACGACAACTCGTTTAACTTTAAAAATTCGTCAAAGTTTGCAAAAATTGGTTTCGTTTTGTTGGCATTTGTCAAAATTACTTAGTTTACTTAATTTAGACCTTTAATCGACGTTTTCTCAAAAACGCCTGAACCAATTTTAGAAATTTAAAAGCCATTTGATGTATCTCGATGAGGACTATCGTTTGTCAATTTTGTGCGACGATCTGCCAAGCTGTTTCTCTGTCTTTTGGAAAAAAGTGTTAAACATTTCGTCCACAAAATGTTTACAAAGAAACGGCTTAGCTGATTATCGCGCAAAATTGATAAAGGCTAGTCCTCATCGCGATACATGGAAAGTATTTAAATTTTTGAAATCGGTCCAGCCGTTTTTGAGAAAACATCGATTTACGGCAACAAATCTGTTCATATACACACACACATACTTTTACAAAAATTTGGTCTCATTTCATTCAGAATGGCTTGAAACGAAAACATAAAATTAGCAAATCGGATTTTTTGATTAAAAATCATATTTGCATGTAATTATGTATTCGATTACAATATACAAGTGAAACTTGTATCTTCAATTACCTTTTCGTAGTAAGTATGTAGTTTGAAACAAGTATTATATAACATTATTATTATCTTACCCCCGCTAGCATCAGCCGAGCTGCCGCTCCAACGCATTTCTTGCCTTTGGGGTATATTAATTTTTAGTGTTGGAGCATCTGTTTGCTCTGTGTTCCAACGATAATCTCCAAGAGAAGATTTAGTATCCTCGTATTCTTGTTGGCAAAGCTTTCTTATCAGTAGATGATTTGAAAGACAGCGTTCCATTGTTGATTCGCCAAGCAAACGCAAAAATGGTGAGTAAGATTGAAGTGCTAAAGACTGGTCAAATACTTTGCAAATCTCAGCTATAGCCTGATAAAATAAGATTTCTTTGAAACCAAATTTGTACAAACATGTTAATGAAATCAAAAAAATGTATATTTACCTTGGATTGTGCATCACTCTCATTGGATCTTTCCTGCTCGATCTGTTGAAATCGTTCAACGAATATCTTGCTCAGGATCATCATCCTTCTAACACGCAACACATACACACACATACATCCATTTTTCTAAGGTATGCCAAAATGTTCAGAAACCTTTAAAATGTAAAGATATATAAAAATTTTCATTTTCGATTTTTTTGCGATTACTATAACTTGCCCTACGGGAAGTCAATTAAGTAGTGAAATTGATTTCATTTGTTTAGATTAAAAAAAATCCATATATATTGGTGCGTTTAGTAAATTCAAAGAATAGTTCAGAGAATAATGTTATGCTTAATACTAAAATTCTTATACAAAATGCTCAATTGTGATTTTAAAATTTAGCAGTTGATCCTCTGTGTATTCCGAACTACCGAGACTGCCTGTTTTAAAAACTAATAGGCTCTGTATAATACAAATCGAGCTGATTTCAAACCTTCACAATGTTTTAGGCAATTTTTGGATATGGTAACAAATGATAATATATAAATATATTCATTCAAACATATTAACACATGCATACGAAGACTTTCATAATTTAACGAAAAATGTTTTTGATATTTTTACAAGAATACTAAGAGAAGTTAATGAATATAAAAATAGATATTTTTAAACTACAATAACCACAAATAGTCACATCATAAGTCAAAACATGTATATTATTAACGGCCTGCCAAACAATTATTTTACAAAGTCATCGCTAACAGTATGAGTCAGACCAGGAGTATAACTTATTATTAAATGCAGAGTAACTGGCACTTAGGCATTCAGTCATATTTCGAAGAATTTGAATTACATATCTTTCTGCATATAGAGATCGTCCGAAAGATATAGATACGAACAGCATTTTATCTTATAAACATTGAAAAACAGAACATAATTCACAAGAAACCTCAAATTAAAAATCTCATAAAATAACGTAAAATAATAGACAATATTGGGGACAACTAACAAAATCCATTACTAACATAATTTTTTAACACTATCAATATAAAAATATTCTATCAGTACTAGAAATAAATGATAAATAAAATTGGTTTAAAATGTGTTATGGTAAAGATTCAAATACATATGTTTCAATAAAATAGAGCCTAGAAATTTAAAATGAATATCAAAATGGCTTTTTCTGGTAACATGTGTTTCATTATTCAATAAATATTTTATGACAAAAACATACTTGTGAAAATAACATACTTGTACTATGAACAAAATGATACAGCACTATTTCGTCAGCACTACGGAAGAATTTTTATGAGAGAAAACCATTCAAAGCAAATTAGCTGATTTATAATCACTCTGCATTTCAAAAGCGAAAAAAAATGAAAAATAAGAAAATGAGAAAGAAATTCTGGTTTATGAAAAAAACATTTTCAGTATAGAAAAGATGAAAAAGAATCTGTAACCTACATATGAAGATACTATCAACAAAATGCTAGGTGCGTTCTCAAATCAACAAAACTATTATTTTAAGTGAATTAAAATAAACATCTACTTCAAAATAGAAAGTGATTGTATGTAATATGGAGTATGATTGTATCATATATACAAGTATAAAATTTGATCTTAATGGAAGCATCTATTATAAAATATATTTAGATTTAAATTTCATATATAAGTAAATAATGTAAACTAGCACTAAAATAAAAACTACTTTTCTCACGCTGTTTATAATAGGATAAAAGGGGGCATTTCACACCACCGCATACCTCAAAAACAAGTAAAGTAAATAATTTTTTAACAATATTTAAAAGTAAAGGGAGAAAGTTTGTGTGCGGACACAAATTTTCGTCAACGATTTCGGGAACACCGATCAACCGATTTGAATAATTCAAAAAACATTCGATTCGTATTGATAAAGAGACGTGCTGGGGAGAAGACATGCCTAGCCGTTCCAAAGATACGGGGCAAAAAGTGCCAAAACGGTAACTCAGTTTTTAACAGAACGCGGATCTAGCGTTTATGGTCTCTCAACAAAAAAAAGTTAAAAAAGTGTCATTTGGGCGGTCAAAAATGTTAATTGGACATATGTACATAAAATTATCAAATATTTTACAGAGATTTCAATATTGTGTACACATCTTGTGTAATTTTTTTTTGAGTTCCGTACCAAGATTTTTAGTCTTGAAGTTTATTTATATGGTTCAAACAAATGTCCTCGACATTTTTGACAGTATGGAATAACCGATTTATAAAATTGAAAAATCATTCGGTTCGTACTCGATCGCGAGGCGTTTTTTGAAAAAGCAATTTTGCCGTTTCTGAGGTTTGGAGCGCAAAGGGTGTAAAAACGGCTATGCAGTTTTTGAGAGAACGGATCATCCGATTAGATTAATTCAAAAAATTTTGCTTGAGTGGACGGTGTACAAAAAAAGAATTTACAGAAAATTTAATAAATTTGAAATTTTTTAAAATAAAATCAAAATTTTTAAAAAAATTCAAAGTTTTAAAAATCAAATTTTCGAAATTTCTCATCATTTCCAAAAAAACTAAATTTTGAAAAATTAAAAAAAATGATTTCTTACAAAAATTTAAGAATATCTCGAAAATTTCGAATTAGATATTTTCGACAATTTTGAAAATATTCGAAAAAATCGAATATTTTCAAAAATTTTCAAATTCTCAAAATATTTAGAAAAAGCGTTTTTTTAAATTCCAAAAATTTCTAAGTTATCAGAAAATTTCTAAATTTTCAAAATAATCAAATTTTAAAAAATGGACTCTCTCACATCTTCATAAAATACGCTCGTCGCCCAATTTAAAAAGCACTTATAATTACAGTATGTAATAAATAATCTATTTAAAATTATTAAAAACAATTATTGATTATTTTCATTCCTTGAATGTTTAATTACGGTCAAATGGATTTTTATTCATATTCATATTATAGTTTTGTTATATATTAGACAAAATTATTCCAGGGAAGTTCCAGCAATTTGCCTTAAGGCACGATGCCATGCGCCCCACTTGTTTAACCCATTTTTATGCATGTCACACAACAGTTCGGGGGTGTGGACGGTTGTGACACTATTCAATGGTAAGATTTGATTATATGACTACCCAATCGTTTTTAAGGTCTATTTAAGTCTATATAAGTAAGTCTATATATGTAAGGTCTATATAAAGGTATTTAACTATTGCGTAGACAAATGTTTAATTACCACTTAATTTACTTTTTTCCTAGCTAACTGATATAATTGACGAAATTATCGCTCAAAGAGCAAGCGGCAACAACCGTACCCACCTCCTCTACATATACTAGTATTATATTGCATTAGATATGAACAAGACACAAAGACAAAAATGTCATACAATATTATCATTAATATCATAATAATGATAATAATAATAATTATTATTATTGCTATTTACTATTATATTATTAATAATATATACTTACTTGTTCGACGCCGAATTGAGAGAAAGGCTCGGAGAAGAAGCGGTAACGTCATCACGTCTAAGAGGAATGTCATCGTCCCTTTTTCGTCCTCCAGGACCACCATGTTCTTTGTAATCTCTGGAAATATTATAATTTTTAATTTATTAAACTATATTTAAAGAATAAAAATACAAAATATGCTAAAACCTATATACCTACCACTATAATATATTAAATATCTAAGTATACATTTCTAAATATACAACTTTTAGATTAGCTATTTCATTATTTTTTTATGAAAAGCAAATACATACTAAAATAAGCATATGAATTAATTTCAGAATTACCTCAGTACAACCTTCTTAAATTGTTTTAATAATAAATTTAGCAACAAATTATAATCATGTAAAAATAATGCATTGTGAATATATCATTTTACATAATAATTACCATTTTAATATTAATATAGGGTAGAGCAGGGCTTAAAGGTCCGCGGATAAATCTCATTACCAATATCTCTAAAACCAGTAAATTAAGAATTTTTTAACAACAATATTTGAAAGTAGAAAAGTAGTCAGCGTGATTCTTACGAAGTTACTGTCGGAAGATTAACAGAAATGTTTGAAAATCCATAACAAAAGTATTTCCTTTTGTTGTTAGTTTTTTGGTTCAAGCACTGTTTTTTAGTTTACGAAATCTTAACATTGTTTTTTATCATTTTATTGTATCATAAGGTGTATTGTTCCTTTTAATTCATATTCAACAGTTTTTACATAACCTCAATAAAATATTGCACGTGAGAGGAAAGCACGAATTGACCCTTTACGCTGGCAAAAGTTAACAACAAAAATAATAATTAAAAAAGTAAATCCAGTTAACAAAAACAATTTCACATGAGTAAAATTTAATAAATAGTTATTCCAACTCTGATGAAAATGACTCATTCCAACTCTGCTAATAAATGACAAAAATACTAGATCAAGGTTATATACAGTGTTATATTT
>NW_020539724.1:25465177-25497409 GCF_003426905.1 Ctenocephalides felis | reverse complement strand
ATGCAATTATCTGTATTCGAATACAATATACAAGTAAAACTTGTATCGTCAATCATCTTTTCATAGTATGTAGATTGAAATAAATATTATAAAACATTATTATTATTTTTATTATTATCTTACCCCCGCTAGCATCAGCAGAGCTGCCGCTCCAACGCATTTCTTGTCTGTGAGGTATATTAATTTTTAGTGTTGGAGCATCTGTTTGCTCTGTGTTCCAACGATAATCTCCAAGAGAAGATTTGGTATCCTCGTATTCTTGTTGACAAAGCTTTCTTATCAGTAGATGATTTGAAAGGCAGCGTTCCATTGTTGATTCGCCAAGCAAACGCAAAAATGGTGAGTAAGATTGAAGTGCTAAAGACTGGTCAAATACTTTGCAAATCTCAGCTATAGCCTGATAATAAGAAAAATATTTTCTTGAAAACCAAATTTGTACAAACATGTTAGTCAAAATGTGATTTACCTTGGATTGTGCATCACTCTCATTGGATCTTTCCTGCTCGATCTGTGAAATTTGTTCAAAATTAATATCTTGCTCAGGATCATCAGCTCCTTCTGAAGCATCCTAAAATATGCCAAATTAGCTTTTGCAGAAAAAAACACCAAATAAAATAATTTGCCTGCAACTTACAGTAGTAGAATTATCTCTTGATGGAGTATTCTTTGAACTTTGTGAATTATCAAAAGTTTTGTTGAATATCATAAAATACCTGCAATAATATTTAAGTAAAATGATAACAAAGAATAAATCCTTCCTACTTTTTACAAACTAACAAACGCCAATTATATACATAAAATTATAAATAAGCATATTAATACCTCTGCAGACCAGGTACACAAACATGCTCTCTAGTCATTTCTGGTCCAATTCGTTCCGCCAAAGAAAAAATGGATCGCAAACATTTTCCGGCTAAAGCTCGACGGGCCACATGCCCCCCTGGAAATGCGTTCTTTATTGATGATAAAACTCTTATTGATGGTAGTATTATTGATTTCAGTAGCACATCCTAAAATACAAACAAAAGACATTTTTTATATAGATGACTGCATTGTTATGAGGCGAGATGTTCAATTCTAAAATTCTAACATTTTACCTAACATTTGCAAAAAAACATCTGTATAATGTATAATGTATTTTCTTTAATTTCTTTATTTTACAATTGACCTTTTTCGATAGAAATTAAGATTTAGCAATCTAGATAAAATTTTCAACTGTTTATTTCAAATCATTCATTTTGTGGTACTCTCACACCATGGACCTGCCTTCGGGCAGACTACTATTAACTTCCCGTAGGGTAAGTTATAGTAATCGCAAAAAAATCGAAAATGAAAATTTTTATATATCTTTACGTTTCAGAGGTTTCTGAATATTTTGGCATACCTTAGAAAAAATGGATGTATGTGTGTGTGTGTGTGTGTGTGCGTAGTATGTATGTGTGTGCGGATACAAATTTTCGTCGACGATTTCGGGAACACGGATGAAGCAATTTGAATAATTTAAAAAACATTCGACCCGTATTGATAAGGAGACGTGCTGATTAGTTTTTGGCGGAGGTAGGTCTAGCCGTTCCGAAGATATGAGACAAAAAGTGCCAAAAACGGTACCTCAGTTTTTAATAGAACGGAGCGTCCGATTTTAATAATTCAAAAAACATTTTACTTGTATTGACAAGATGAAGATTTGATCAAATTTTTATAAGGGCAGGGTTTAGCGGTTTCGAAGATATAACAAAAAAAGTAAAAAAAATCGGCCATTTGGCGGTCAAAAATGATCATTAGACATATGCACATCAAATTATCAGATATTTTATAGAGATTTTAACTATAATTATAAATTTTGTTTACATTCCTATGGGTTCCGTACCAATGTTTACCCGTTAGGCAGCGACGCGGCGCTTACGCGCTTTATATTTAGTCTTAAAGCAGTACGATTGCTTTGAAAAAAAAGTTCAGATCTTCCAACATATGTCAAAATTAATTTTTTTCAAAAAAAAAAAGATTTAAAAAAAAAAAAATTAAATAGTTTTTTTTTTCAATTTTTTTTTTAAAAAAAAGTAGTTTTTTGTCAAATTTATAGTTTCTCAAAAATCTTATTTTTTCGAAGTAATTTTTTTTCAAAAATGTTAATCGTTTTTAAAAAAAAAAATAATAATTTTTGGTACGGGAAGTTCCAGCAATTTGCCTTAAGGCACGATGCCTTAATTGCCTTAAGACAGAATTCCACTTACAGCTAGTTATAATTATTATTATCAACAAAATATCAAAAAAATCGGTTTACATACAAACACACACCTTTCTCAAACATATTATCATTCAATTTAAAATTACTTGAAATGTCTGAAAAACAAAAAAATAGCAAAAATTTTCTGGTAAAAAACAAATTTCTGTTTCGAGAAGTTAATAAACATGTTGCTTTAAATACCTGAAGTAAGTCCATAACCGTCCTATCACTCAGATAAGGCAAGGAACATCTGGCTAACTGGAGACTGGCAATTAATCCAGCCTGCAGGCTAGGAGTCAACTTGCTGCGTCTGCATAGTGAAACCAGTTCCGCCGCATGTGGCAAATACTGTACACATATGAAATGAGGACCATAAAGGACTGTAAAAGTAATATCAATCAATATTGAATACCTAGACAGGATTTAAAATAGTTTACAAACCAGCGATAGAAAGTAGACAATCCATAACTCTTTGTGCATACTCATCTCCTGCAATTTCAATATCTGCCTTGTCGCACAAACATTTTTTATCATGAGAAACGTCATGCCTACAGCATGATCTATCTTTAGGTGTTGAATCTAAATCGTGTGATTTTTGAACTAAAGATTCCTCTCCAAGATAGCACAAAGAGAGCATTTTCAACAGGTTTCTACTAAGGTATCTAGCAGTCAGAACAGGTCCAAGTCTGAAAGTAAGCAATGACATCAGCCAAGTTCTGCAAATAATAAAATAATCATTATGAACAAACCTATGCGCCAGCCAGATTAAACTATCTGAGCTCATATCAGAAATTCTAGAATTACGATTTGAACCACTTGATCGTGATTTTCTGGATCTAGTTCTTTTAAAACCAGATTCAGTCTCTTCGCTTTTCAACTTTTCATTATCAATTTTCTTCTCATCTGCTATGGCTTCACTAATGCTCTCTGTGATAATTAAAGTAATGTCGGTAGCATTGTTGCCGCGTTCTTCAGACAATTCTTCATGAAGATTTTTAAAATCTCCAAAATGCTCTTGCTTGAATTTATCATCCAGAAAATCAGCTCCATTGTCATTTTCTTCTGTGGCTTCCTCTGCTTGAGAATGATTTAGACGTAAATCTAAAACACTCTCAGATTCTGAATCTTGAATAAATTTCTGATGTTTATCCTCATCAAAGGTAAATAAGTCTTGCTCATCAATATATTTTTCTACAGGTTTATTTATAGATTCCATTGGTCTTAAAGTTTTTTTGACAGAACTCTTGCGATGAATATGTTTTGAAGTATATTCTTCTTGCTCTATGTCCCTACATCCACCAACTGCTTCAATCAAACGTGTAGAAAAGTTATCCAAAAAACATTTAAGGCCAAATCTAACTATTAATTTCAATAAAAAGCTATGGTGATACAGTTTCACTGATTTTTTTGTGCGATAGACAGATGATAAATTCTTTTCTTCTTCCCAGTCATGCTGTTCATACAATTTCAGAATTGGATCCAGAAGTTGATCTATAGTATCTTGTACTCCTAAAGATTTCGCAATTGGATCAAACAAATACCATGCAGATAATGTGGCAGTGTCTGGATTATGAAGTAAATCTTTGAAAAATGGTAAGAGTAAATCCACATTGTTAAACTGTTCAAAAGCACTTATATCCAACAACCACTCAATTTTAGCAGCAACTGTTTTTACCTAAATTAAATTGCATCACCATGTTAGAAAATCAAAAATTATGTTACAACTATTCTATGTTATAAATCCTTATTAAAATTCATCTAAAGCTTCTGATTAATAAATCTGCCTGTACCATAACTTCTTGAATTGTATACGCAAATAAATCAGTTGCAGCTCAAAATTAAATTAATTTATATAGGAATTATATAACCTTTTATTGGACGTCTTGAACAACTATAGAGTGCGGTGGAAAGGGGGCCACGTTTTTATCTTTGGTTGTAAAATGGTTAAAAATGAAAATAATTTCTTTTTTTTCAGTTGCAAGGGTATTCAAAAAAGCAACCTTTTATCATATTTCTATTTTTGAATGCCAAAAAAAGTGTATTTACCGTGTTTTTCGAAAATGTGGAGAGAAGTGGGCCACCCAAATTTATATCTGAAAAATAACTAAATAAGACATTCGATAATTGATAAAACACTTTACTGTGCAAAAGACGGCATTACGCAAGTGGCCCGTGGTTGTCCACAAATAGTGGCCCACTTCCACAAACGCTTTTTTTTTGCATATGCAAAAACACAATGTAAACAATCGGCAAAAATCACTTTGTATTTCAAAGATTATATGCCTATATAATATTTTATATTAATCTTATATTTTTCTCATAACAATTCGATGGCAAATCACGTAAGAGCGTACGACGGTAAAAAATTTGTAAACGAAATTCTTAGCGCGTTTCTCTGTACAGTGCGAGAGTAGGTTTATAACGTCCAAATGCTTTTTAAAATTAAGCAAGTATCTAAATATGATAAACATGTGCGCTAGGGTTTGTCGGTTTTCAAAAACCGGTTTTAAAAACCGGTTTTTTGGCAAAAATTTTGGAATTCGAAAACCGGTTTTTTAGTGAAAAAAGTCGGTTTTCACTGCATAAATGGAAAATGACAAATATAGCCAAATATAAAAGATAGATGAAAGCGTTTTGATTCTTGAAATCATGTCGGTTCAATAGCATTTGATATCTTATCAGTCTACAATGGTCTGAAAGGTATTTTTTTTTATTAATTTAGATTTTTATACCAGTGTACATTAAATTAAATCAGTGTGACTTCTTCTTGAAGAAGTAACTTCATGTACTCAAACTTTGAAAAAAAAGAGTGTTAAACTCTAGAAGCCACAAATTAAAGAACAAAAAACTTAGAATTATTATATCAGGTTTTAAAAACAATTAAGCATAATTTGGTCGCAAGTATAAGAATATTTTCAGGAAATTTTGTGAGGACAGGTCTAAGAAGCAATTTGATAGACGTTCTCAGTTTTTTGAAATCATATTTCATTAAACAGAAATACAATTAGAGTGTTTAAAATTAATTAATTAAAATTGCTCAGAACAGGCGATACCCGAGTTTAGCTTAATTGCTTTTAAAATTAAAATAGATATTAACAAGTATGTATCAACATGTATCTAATATTTTTATTTTTTTTTTAATTCAATGAATATTTTTTATTTAAAAATATATTGTTTTTATTTATTAGAAAATTTTCCTTTCACTGTCATAAAAATTTTCATTCTTATATGTGAAAATGATGCATGAATAATGAATAATTATTTTCAAAGTTATTTAATCAAGATAAACTATTATTTTTTAGTTTTATTAATTAAAATTAAAATAATTTTGTTTACTATCTGTAAAATTGAATAATAAATTAATTCAGTCAATTACTGCTCTAAATTACACTAAATATGCGGATAAATTATAGAATATTCGAGCAAAAATTTATTTTCTATATAAAATTCGAAAACCGGTTAAAACCGGTTTTTTGGTAAAATTAAAATTCGAAAACCGGTTTTCTGAAATGTCGGTTTTTGTATAAACCCTAATGTGCGCGGTTCGACGTACATGTCACAAGTCTTAAGGTTATTCGGGTGGCCCACGTCTGTCCCCCGCACCATACATATTTGCATAAAATATAAATCAATCAAATAATATAATACTTTTCATTATAAAAGCATTAGGTAAATCAGATTCATGTGATTTATACCACTATGCAAAATAGAAACTGTAAATCACCTTGCATTCTGAAATCTTCTTCACAAAACTCTGTCTAGTATACTTCATGTTCTCAAACTTATCACAATCCTGTCCGTCGCATCTAGAAAAGCACATTATTTCTAAATAAGACAATGACCTATCAAATTCTATGAGTGCACTGAGCATTCCATGCAGAGCTGGGTAGCTACGTGGAAATGGAAACGCTGCACCTCCCAACAAAGGCTGCAGCAATTGATGAGCTGATGGCGGAGGTAACCCTTTCTCAGTAACAGTTGGATACTTAAACCCAGAAAGGCCAGAATTATCTGCAAAGCAATTGCAATTTTAGTCAATTAGGGAAAAAAGACAAATCTAACATAATGTTTCAAGATAAAGTTTTGGTATGAAAACACAAGTTTAAATTATCCACTTATTACGTTTACTAAAAAAATCAATGGCAATGCAATCGAATTATTCCCCTTATTTTGATAAAGGCACTTTACATGTGTGTGCGTGTGTGTGTGTGTGTGTATGCGTAGTATGTATGTGTGTGCGGATACAAATTTTCGTCGACGATTTCGGGAACACGGATGAAGCAATTTGAATAATTTAAAAAACATTCTATCCGTATTGATAAGGAGACGTGCTGATTAGTTTTTGGCGGAGGTAGGTCTAGCCGTTCCGAAGATATGGGGCAAAAAGTGTCAAAAACGGTACCTCAGTTTTTAATAGAACGGAGTGTCCGATTTTAATAATTCAAAAAACATTTTACTTGTATTGACAAGATGAAGATTTGATCAAATTTTTGTAAGGGCAGGTTTAGCGGTTTCGGAGATTTAACGAAAAAAGTAAAAAAATGCCATTTGGCGGTCAAAAATGATCATTAGATATATGCACATCAAATTATCAGATATTTTATAGAGATTTTAACAATAAGTATAAATTTTGTTTGCATTCCTATGAGTTCCGTACCAATGTTTACCCGTTAGACAGCGACGCGGCGCTTACGCGCTTTATATTTCATCTCTATGCATTTAAAGCAGTACGATTGCTTTGAAAAAAAAGTTCAGATCTTCCAACATATGTCAAAATAAAGAAAACTTTTTTTTTTCAAAAAAAAAGATTTAAAAAAAAATAATTTAAATAATTTTTTTTTTCAAAAAAAAGTAATTTTTTGTCAAATTTATAGTTTCTCAAAAATCTTATTTTTTCGAAGTAATTTTTTTTCAAAAATGTTCGTTTTTAAAAAAAATAATAATTTTTGGTACGGGAAGTTCTAGCAATTTGCCTTAAGGCATGATGCCCTAATTGCCTTAAGACAGAATTCCACTTACAGCTAGTTAAAAGTCATATGATAAGTATTCAAACCACACATATACATGAAGCGAGTTAAATTGTTGAGAAAACATAAAATTAATGTTGTAAGTGGCATTTTGCCTAGATAAAAGCTGCATAAACTTTCCGACATGTGTAAATAATCGACTTAATCTATAAAAAGTCAATGTACTAATTTATGAGTGATGAAGTTGGTGTAGAGAATTATAATGCGATTATTCGATTTTGTAAAACTATTTTATAACATATTAGCGGTACCCGATTACGCGTTTCTGTGTTATTAATATATAAATATGAATCTAAACAAAAATGCGATTCTGTTACATCTAGTTATCAAGATGAATAATAGCGCTGATATCTTTCATGATTGATTGTAAAGCTGTATTAGAGGTATCTTTGAGGAAAATATCCCATTCAGCATCCCAATATGTAATATAAACTTATAAGCATATCAGCAGTAATTAAACTGTAAAAACTCTACAATATAAATCACAGTAGATAACACATATTAAACAACCAACAATTAATATATGTTCAGAAAAATTCTTTGTTATTGCCTAAATATAGATATATCTTTTTCTAAAAAAAGACCATCTGTCCCCGTTCACTTCATAGAAGGCAAACACGGGTTTAGCCAAACTAAGAGCCCAATTATTACCCAATTCCAAATACAAATTTCATGAGCCTTTTCTACAAAGATTATACTAAATAATCATCAGTAGAGTTGGGATAACTATAGTGCAGTAAACGGAGCGTTTTAGGTCTGAATTTTTTTACTGTGCTCCGAATTGAATGAAATTTTGGAATTAGGTTCATCTTACCCTCAAGTTCAAAAGTGAAAACAGTTCGGGTTGCGCCATCACCCCCCGGAGGGATGACACCCCCTCTCAATTACATTTTTTCAAAATAACGTCGGAAATCGATAGAAGAACTAATTATAAGAAAAAAATGTTTCTCATAGTTTTTCAAAAAAACTAATACTTTTCAAGTTACAAGCCACTAAAAATTCATATATTATTGGCGTTTTTCTTCGTTTTTTTGCAAATATCTCCTAAAATATACATTTTAACAAAAATCATGTAATGAACAAAATAATGTCAATAAAAATCTTAATAAATCGGTATTACATAAAGTGTTCTAGGAAAAATATTAAGCAAGATTTAAAAGAGCAAAGTCGTTTTTTATTTCGTTCAAGATTTAATTTATAGCAGTTTGTATTTCAAATTAGAATAAGTCAGTGTATTTTCAAGTGTTGTTACTTTTTGATTGTAAACAATTATATATTTTTATTTAGACGCACAACGTCTAAAAATTGTTGTATTTAAAGCCATCTAGTGTCGAGGTTTTACATTTTATGCATTTTGGTGAAATTGGGTTTTATAGTGCTCAACATAAGCTTTAAAATGAGTGCTGTTACAAGTTTTTTACGTGTAAAATGAGGGAGCTATCATGCAAATAAGAAGCATATACGAAGTTTTTTTCTTTTAAATCATGTGGTTTAATGAGCGCTATTTCCACCAGAATTAAAGTAATTTACATTACATCTAGAATTCACTTCATTATATAAGGTTGTCAATTATCTCCCTTCCGCCTTTTTGTATTATAAACCAAGAGCAAAAAAGCGGAAGGGAGATATTTGACAACCTAATAGATATCTTGATGGATTCTAGCATATTCACTACTTTAGTACAAACTATTTTCAGAAAACTCACAATTTTATAAAAACTTTTTTTTGAGGGTAAGATGAACCTAATTCCAAAATTTCATTCAATTCGGAGCACAGTAAAAAAATTCAGAGGTTATACCCATTTTTCCTCTCCGTTTACTGCACTACTAATAATAACTATTAATTTAATTTATCTCTTTGTTAGTTAAAAATTAACCATGCGTATCATAAAACAATTAAATAACGTAAATAAAGTGAACCTTTTTACCTCCAGACCTTTAAGCCCGGCTCAACTCTATCTTTATTTTCATTTTTATATTTACATTTACTTTACTTTACATTTATTTTAACAAAATGTCTATCTAATGAAAAAAAATAAAAAAATCATTTTCAAAAAATTAAAAAAATTGTTAGAGGTGATCAAGCCGTAATGAAAATAAAACACATAATAAAAATTTAAGCGTTTTCATTAACTTTGAAAAATCTAAAATTAAATTAATAGTTATTATTATAGTTATTGGAAAGTTAAAAAATTGTATTTTTTGGTAGTTTAAAATATTATGTAAGAATGTAAGTAAATATTTATATATTTTTGTTACCCAAGTTATCCAATTGTAATAATAATTTCACAGCACCAGCTACAGAAGAAGGAAGCCCAGCATCTGAATACAGTATTGATATACAATTTCGTAGCCTACTATCAAAGTTGGATGTAGTACCAAATGGGCGTAAACGCTTAGCATGAAACATCTCGACAATTAAACAACCCAATATTTGCATCTCCCGCAAACGTCTCCCTGCAACTATCTGCTTGTAGTTTGGTTTTGATTCGTGCTGAGTTTCTTTTAAACAAAACATATACATGAATATATAATTTTGTATTAAAAATATTCAAAAATTCAAACTTACTTTCAGTGTTATTACAAGGTTTTGAATAATTTGAACCATTGTCTATCTCCATTGTCATCTTTGCATGTTCTTCCTTGTTGCATTCAACACTTATATCATTATCATTTAATAATACTTTTGAAGTAAAAGTTTCTAGATTTTCCAAAGCAATGAGTTGTGAAACAGGATTGTATTCTTTAGGCAGATATAAAATAGTTGTTGATTTAGGATATGTATTATAATTGCTTCTTTCATCGGAACATTGAGATGATAGAGATTTTTGAGATGACTGCGATGGGCTATTATGCATTCTGTTTTGTGAGCAAATATCTTGTTCCCGGCAACATGAGGTCAGATCTTCTGAACTGCGAGTTAGCCTTGGAGGGACTAAATGCCCTGAAAATTATTTGAATAAATATAAACCCACATTTGATAGATATTCACAAAATATTAAACAAATAATGTTATTGACTTCTATCTGCATTTGTGTACATCCTAGGTGGAAGTTTTCCATTAAACGGTCCAGAAATAAATTTGGCGGGATGAGGGTAATCAAATAATTGCACAACACCATTTTTACTAAGAAAGTAGTTATTTTCACATGACATCAGACAAACATTTTTTGCTTTTATTGCAGCTTGTCCTGCTAGTCTAAAATATTAAATAAAAAAATAAAGAAATAGATACTATCATTTTCTTAATTATTGATTCATATAATTCTATAGCATAAGAACACGTTCCAAGTATTATTTGCACAAATAGTGTAGAATCTACACTGTAGATTATAAATTATTACTAGGGAATGCAATACCGGTATACCGAATTACCGGTAAACCGCCCGATTTTTCGGCGGTATTTTTACCGGTATATACCTCAAAAATACCGGTATTTTCGGTATTTTTACATAAGCGCTATTTGATAATACATTAAAGTTTAAATTTCTTGGAACAAATTTATCTTTAAATAACATAATCGCATAAACAGCTATATCTTCAAGTGATTCTATAAGATAAACAAATGTCAAATATTATCTCAACTCATCATTAAACTGAATATTGCTTTACTAAGGGCTACATATCGTGTTACAATAAATAGAATTGGACTGATAGATAATGATGTTTGTTTCATCTTATGTAAAAATGTAACAGTTTTTTAAGTGATAATTGCGCCAAAACATTTTATATCATACAGATTACCCCTGCGTGATCTTTATTTTTTTCTAACTTTAATAATTATGATAATTACTAAATATTTTTGCTTCTTATTACAATTATAAAATATTATTTTTCGAAAACGTTTTGAAGTTTGAAGATACTATGGAAGCATCACATTATTTTAAATAACAATACTCAACAATTATAGAAACTTATTATTTATCTCAACAAAGTATCCGATCTTGAATTAGTGTAGGAAAAATACTTTATTAAAGTCTTTAAAATAGTGGAAATTATGCTAATTTAACACATCGGATACAGACAATACAGTTTATTATAATAATGTAATATGATCTTTTATGAGTTTTTGGTCTTTCTTACTCATACGTTTAATTTTGGTGAAAAAAACTCAATATACTCGATAGTGATAATGAATTAATTAAATTGGATTTAATTTTGTTAAATTATTATTTAAAAAAAAAAAATTGTTTTATTTTATTGTTTTCATTATTTAGTTGAATATAGTTGTAGTTGTATGTACATTTTTTTATATTTGAACTAGTAACTTTCAATTTTGTTTACGTTTGTTTAAGATAATAAAAATACCGGTAATTTACCGGTATTCAGGTTTTAAAATGAAAAATCACCGAAATACCCGTATTGAAATTTTCCATCGGTATTGCATTCCCTAATTATTACTATTCACATAAAATTAATTTTAAAACTTACTTGTATCCAAATGTTAAATCAATCCAATGATGTAATCTTTCAGATACATATTGGCTTTCTAAGGCCTCCCGATGTCTTGCAATGAAATCTTCAGCACAAGTGGCCCAAGCAGGCAAAGCCAGATCAGGTAAGTCTTCATGAATTGTTTTGAAAACAGTAGGATCTGAATAAAATTCTGGAATGCATTCTTCGGGAGACCATTGTTGTAGCCTGGAAAAAATATACCACAATTAAATTTTCCATTGATTAATAATGATTGAGTCTGTTAATTCATATTAGTCAATTGAAGTAGAATAATTCGGTTACGTCATATTAGTCGATTGATTTCGGGCGATTGAGTTTAGTCATTTCAGTCGATTGAAGTCGAATGATTCGGTTAAGTCGTATTAATCCATTGAAGTCAAATGACGTATAAGTCGATTAACTCATATGGGTCGTATTAAAATCAAATAATTTATATTTGAATTCATCACATTTTTTAAGTAAAACTTCTTTAGGCGCGACTAGGGTGTAAATCTGTGAGAATGCAACGGAAATTGCGTGACGCTCGAACTGTACATCATTCGCTCTCGGTAAAATCATTTCAATCCTGGTCGATTAGTCGCCGTGTATGTGAATAGAGATCTGTCGTTGTATGCGAACCGGAATCAACGTTGTATGCGTGCCGATATCATAAGGAAATCGGCATAGATAAGTAAACATTTTAAAGTTACATCGTAGCACAAATTTTGATTTAATGAAAAATGACTGAATCAGAAGAATATCTAACCCTGTTCCTTGAAAATAATAAAACAAATTAAACATTTGTGCCGTGTACTAAACGTAAGTTTTTTGATTAGAAATTATTTCTATATTATTCGTAATTTCTATAAATCTTTTAAAATATTTTTTAGGCAAGATAGATATTACAGCTGTTCAAAGAATAAAATTATATCGCCAGCGAAAAAGTAAAAAAAATACAAGCAGTCAATGAATGTATGTTAATTTTAATTATATGAAATACATGATGAGTTGCAAAAACAATATTTGTTTAGGTGTTGTTTAACATAACCCACTGTGTAAACAAATATTATAAAAGTTATTAATCAGCAATTACTTCATTTCTCTATAAAGGTTCATTTCTAAATGCTAATTACAATGACAAACCGATCATGTCATATTTGAAGTATGACTTATATACATTATTGTTTTTAAATATTACACATATTTTTAATGCTATTATAAATATATAATTTATAATTTATCATTATATAAATGTGTATAAAGGTTGAAATGTGTACATCACGAGTGTTACCATATTACTAATAAACATCAAAATTGTTATATAATGTATTTATTTTTACTTAAATGCCATCTTGTACAGTAGCAAAAAAGTTTTAATCGCGAACCTTACGCGCATTTTTTTATTATATTTATTAAAATATTCTCACATATTGTGTCTTAAACAATCAAATTATCTGGTGTAAGAGATCACAGTAAATATTTCTCGGCTTGATACAAGATGATTTGAAACGAGTAAAATCTAATTCGAACCGGGTTGTCGTTAATATCGTATTTTGAATAATTCAAATCACTTGTTTTAACTTGTCACATAACTAATAAAGATATTTTACCTTTGTATAGAGTTGGGATATTCAGCAGGAACCCAGAGTGGCCTGACATGTTTTGTTAATACTGAACGATTTGTTCTTCGTGCCATATATACATAGTAAGTAATATCAGATAACACATCTGAAATATGATGTGGTATCTGCGGTACATCATCTGATTTTGTAGTTGACTGAGAATATGTAAGATCTAACTGATGATCACCTTTTAGAAAATATTTACTGATTATAAAATCAAATTCAACACAATACATCAAAATGTAACATCAATTAAAATTTATTAATAAGTTACCTTTATTAAGCCTATATTTAGATTTTGTTAAGTCTCTCCAGTTACTTCCCGATTTTGATGAGAAGTCTGTTACCCAAGGCATTACATGATGATTACCAGGCTCACCTTTCCGTCGGCCAGCCAGTACATTTAATACAGTTAAATAATCAAAGTTACTAATTTGTCCATTGCACCACTTTTTTGTTATAGATTTCAAACAATTTGAGCACACACAGTTGCTTTTGTAGAAATTTGCATCTTTTTTCGGTTCAGATAATTGATCAATTTTGTGAAGAATTTCATTTAAGTTATCATCTAATTTTGGTATTACTTGGATCCATAAGTTTTCATCTAAATATATATCTTCTAATAATATATCTCCTAAAAATATTTTTTTTATTATTTTTAATAATTGCAATACCTCATTGTAAAATATGCTGCCTGCATATATTAAAATTTATATTAAAAATAGTTCAATTCTAAAAATGTGTTCTTTGGAGCTATCATGGAATTATGCCAGTATCTCAAATTTGTCAAAGAATTAGGGACAAACTCGTGGTTCAGTAAAATGACGGCTATTTCTAAAAATAAAATTCTACAATTCATAATTATTTTCTCTAATAATCTTACAAATCTAATTTAAAAAGCAGAACAGCTTAATTCTTTCACTTTCCTATTTTTTGAAAAATCATCTTTAAAGTCTAATGATTCCTAGCATATCTTAATATGGTATATTTACCATAATTAATAAATAAATAATTAAATAAAATTATATAAATATTTATGTAAATATATATATATATATATATATATATATATATATTGTAGAGTTTCGAACAAGAATCCAAAAGTAATAAAAAACAATAAAAGTTTTTTGAAAAATAATTTCTTTATATATATATATATATATATATATATATATATATATATATAAGATTTAGATTTTTTTGCTCGACGTTGAGACATATCTTAAATGTTGATTTTCAGCCAATCGTCGAAATAAAAGAAAACAAATAAATAATGAAATTCATATGTTTTGACACGAATTGTGTGTCATCATTCAGAAACTCTTTTTGAAATGTTTGTTAATACATTATCTAAAAGAATTTTTACAAAGTTTAAAAATATTAAAATTTAAAACATATTATAGATTGAAAGATAAAATGACAAGTAAAAAATTGATGCATACCACACCAGGAAAAAAATAAAAAAAAAAATTTTTGTTAACTAACATATAGAAAATAAACAATATAAAGTAAACATTTTTTTCGGTTTTAAATTTAAACTGAAGATTTGCGTAATATAAGTTCTGAGCAAAGAACTGAACGTATCGGATGAAAAAAGACAAAGGCAAATGAAGGATGTTGTGGAGAAGATAGTTAAACAGTGGGGGCACAATTTGAGAAAATAAAAATATAAAAACATAAAATCAAATAGACTATGAAAAACACAAGAGTCAAAGATTTGAAAAACTATTTTATAAAAATTATTAATATTATGTACTAACAGAGCAGAATTTCGTTTATTAACACAAAGGGGGTTTATAAAGATAAATACTGATTCAGCAAATTTTCTGAAGTCACCATTCTTTTTCTTATATAAAATAATAGAATTTTTGGTATTGAAAGTACGGTTTAAACTAATGACATATTCCAAAAACATTGTCTAAAACTGATTTGGATTCTTCGAATTACAAATGTGTTGGTTCATATTGCAAACTTTCGCCAATATAACAACAATCGCAATCATTGCAATCCACTTTGTAAACAGGATCAGTAATACGCTCAACAGGAGTTTTAGATTTTAAGGAAGTCAAAAGCGAGTTGAAAGTATTGTCAAAAGTAAAAACTAACAAAAACCTTCATTTAAAAACAAATTTTTTAGAAAGATTGAGAAACTACCTAAATATGGCAAAGAAAAGACTGCTTTGTATTTGTTTGTAAAAGATGCATCTGAATTAGTCAGAAGAGAACTTTTTGAAACATCATCAATGATATAATTATCAGACTGAAAATTAAAAAAAACTTATTTTTGAATGTTTTTAATTACATTGTTTATTAAATGTAAAGGGTAAGAATTATTAATAAGAAAGCTCTTATGCTTTCACACAACTTTAAACTTAAAACCAAAAAAATGTTTATATTGTTTAATTTCCATATGTTAATTAATAAAAAAAAAATATTGTTTTTCCTGGTATAGTATGTATCAAATTTTTACTTGCCATTTTATCTTTCAATATATAATATATTTTAAAATTTAATTTTTTTAAACTTTGTAGAAATTCTTTTAGATACCGTATAACAAAAATTTCAAAAAGGGTTGCTGAATGATGATGACACACAATCTGTATCAACACATACAAATTAATATTTTATTATTTATATTTTAGTTTTCTTTTATTTTGACGATTGGTTGAAAATCAATATTCAAGATATATACATATATATATATATATATATATATATATATATATATATATATATATGTATATATATATATATATGTGTGTGTATATATATGTATATATATATATATATATATATATATTATTTATGTATATACGCATTTAAAATATTTAATTACTATTCTTACCTAAAACTAGTCCTTTATCATGCATTGATTTCAGAACACTCACCAATTGATAAATAATAAATAATGATTTGTTATAACATGATCCCAAAATTGAGGGACTATATGTAACACAGTCTTGTAAATTATGTTCAATGTAAGAATTATGAACAAGAAATATAAATGATTTTGTTTCAATACCACATAATACTGGGTATAGATTGATGTTTGTTTCAAACATTTTAACATATTGGGATTGATCAACTTCTCCAGAATTTGCATTATCTTTAGTAATAATATGACAGCCATAAGTTCTAGTAATGACTTCTTTCAGGATATTGTCATAAGGTACAGGGTGAAATAATAAACTTTCTTTATGTCCGAAAGAATATTGATTATTGTATCTTTTGTGGGCAGCCTTCCATAGATTTTTGTGATTACTTTGTGAAACATAATGAAGAAGTTGACAATAAGACAATGGAGGCTCTTGGCAAGTATTGGCATTAATCACATTGCATCGGGGTAATGGTATCACTTGACTTGGTTGCTTTAAAAATACCTGAAACAAAGTAATATCATATGATCTGTAGCATTAATAAAAATGGTACTAAATAAGACATAATTTTATTTTATCACTTAATTACAATTATATATTTTTTATGTGTTCGGATAATGAAATGATGCCTCTTTTATACATATAGAGTATAGAGCTATCTATTTTATCCTGTTTTACGTTTTTATTAATCTCGATTTGAATACGTTCTATAAACACAATTTTAAATTAAAAATATCTGTAGTAGATAATTCATCTATTTATGAAACTGTATGATTGTTTATAGTTAAGCAATGAAAATGATTTGATATATGAAATAATAGTTTCTGTATCATAGATTACGAATAATAACTTTTATTCCACACTTTTAGCATTAATATAATTCTTATCAGTTTTATTTAATTTTAGTTGTTTTCCATTGAATGAAGGCTTTAGTACATAATAAAGTTATGTACAAAAATTGAAAATTATCATACAGAATAAAATCAAAAAAACTCATGTCATACATATTGGAGGAGTTCCAATCCGACTTCCCTAAACTGGCATTGTCTGTACATAAAACGTAAATCATCTGTTACTGCATTTTTGCTTTGGAAAAGAAGCTGTCGCTTTCTCGTCTCACAGGCAGTTTTATGACCTTTTAGGTGTACGTTTTTTTCCAGAAAATACAAAAATATTACTTCAAAGATAAAGAACAATGAAATTGTGTTCAAGTGTGAATAGTTCCAATGTATAATTTATAGAATAGTAAGGGGTCATATTTCTAACTACGACAATCTTTGGCCGTGAATGACGGCAATCAGGAATATACATACCGAAAAATACACGAAACAAAATACATTTAATCTGTTTTTTTCATAGCCTGAAATAACAATACTTGTGTAAAATATATCAGTGACGTCAATAGTATTTAGGCAGCAAAAAATACATAGTATTAAACTTTTACATTTACACAATTATATAATTGTGTAAAAGAAATAATATGCGAATTGAACTACCCAATATAATACTAATTCTCGAATGAAAATAGCAAAAGAAAAAATTAGAAAGCAGAAGTATTATTATTTAGTGTATTACATATTTATTTTATTTTATTTATATAGTTGTTTATAAGCAAGCTGTAATCAATAATAATAAATATTATTTTAGACTCCCAACAGGATTATTCCTAAGTAAAGTAAAATTAAACTAGTTGAAATTAGGGCTTACAATACCGGAATTCCATGATTCCGAATACCAGGATCCCGGACGATTTTTGTCCGGTATTGATACAAAAATACCGGTATTTAGAGATTACCAGTATTTTGTTAAAAATTGAACTTATGCAATACACATATGCAGTTCACTAAACTGTGTATGTGTATTGCCGATTCGGCTCAGACTAGTGTGACACATCGACGATATCGGTTAAATAAAGCGATTTTTTATATATTATATACGATCTAATGAATAGAACCCATTTATAAAAATTATCAGTCGTCCACGTGCATTGTCCTCATATCTAATTCGTTATCAATGATTTTTAAACAAAATATAAATATAAAGTCAAATCATCGAGAAATAAATAGTTTGATAATCAATGATAATATTGGTCTCGGTGGTGGATGACCTCTTTTTTATGAGTACATTGGAAATTCTTAGAAATCGTTCATATAGAATTATTTAATTTATTTATTGGGCAATCAGACAATACAATAATGATTGTTTGATTATAACCTACATACACTATAAGTACTAATTCATATTGTCCAATAATTTTCTTTATGGCAATTGTGCCGACAAATGTAGAATGAGAAAAAATGTTTTCAGCTTGTTATATTTGTACTAGAATTCGGTCCTCACTTGAAGATTAAACAATTGATAGTTTATATATTTTAAAACCATATTTAAGCCTATTATATGTAAAATGTAATATAGAAGTTAATATATAATTGTTTACTTGCGCGTTTTTGTATAATCTACTACTATTTTCAATGTATTAAAATAATTAATATGTACTAATTTTAGGACAATAATAATGTTAATAAGTCAATATAACAACTGCGGTAAATTAATATATTATTAGTAAATTTTTCATTGACAATACCGGTATTACAAATTTCAAATATCGAATACCGGTATTCAGATATTAGTACGGTATTGGAAGCCCTACTTGAAATCTAAAAACTAGTACCTTTATATAAACTCTGGCCCAACTTTCAAATTTAATATCATCATCCTTCCAGTTGGAAACTCCAGTATAAATTTGGTTGTCTATTAATTCATTATTAGCTAAAGATTTAATCCATGATTTGTGAACTAAGCATAATAATTTATCTGCTTTAATTAATTTTATTTGGTTTTGGTGCACTCCGAGTTCTTGGCTGATATTTTCTACATTCATTTTTAACAACTATGGTAATATTATAATAATTGTGCAATATCGTGCCAAAAATATTTTCAGCCAAATAAAACTTTAAGTGTACTTTACTGTGCTACATAATTTTAATTGTTTACTCTAGCGAACTTTGGCATTACTTTATTTACATCGTTTGTGATATGTCAAATTTTGACATTTTCTCTGTATGTTTTCTTTTGCTAAAGACAGAGATAGTACGGGATAGGACACCCGATATAAATTATTGTTTTGAAACAAACATTCGCAGAGGGAGCAACATAGAACTTAATAAAATATTAATTTAGTTTGAAATGTGTTTGATTTTATGATAAATGAATAATATAGATCATTATACTTGTTTATCTATGATATAGTTATAGATAATGGATAAATAAGCATGAATAAACACTTAAAATTCTATGAACATAAGATCACTAAGACTGATTAACTTTCCGTACCGTACTTAAAAATCTTGGTACGGAACCCAACAAAATTTACTCAAAATGTGTACACATTATTAAAATCTCTATAAAATAAAATATCTGATAATTTGATGTACATATTCCAATAAACATTTTTAACCGCCAAATGACATTTTCTTAACTTATTTTTATTAAGAGTCCATAACCGCTGGACTTGCCTTCCTAAAAATTTAATCAGTTGTCAATACAAGTAAATTCTTTTTCGAATTATTAAAATCGGACGCTTCGTTTTCTTAAAAACTGAGTTACCGTTTTTTGGCACTTTTTGCCCCGTATCTTCGGAACGGCTAGACCTGCCTTCGCCAGAAACTAATCAGCACGTCTCCTTATCAATACGAATCGAATGTTTTTTAAATTATTCAAATCGGTTAATCCGTGTTCTCGAAATTGTCGACGAAAATTTGTATCCGCGCGCACACGTACGCATCCATTTTTTTCTAATAATAAGGTATGCCAAAATATTCAGAAACCTTTGAAACGTGAAGATATATAAAAACTTTCATTTTCGATTTTTTTACGATTACTATAAAAAATAAGAAACTGATCAAAAAGGTTGTTTGTACTGATCATAAACATAAACTAATTACTTCCAAATTCTTTTAGTTTTAGGCCAAATTTTGTATCATTCTAGAAAGTTCCAGGAATTGTTAGAAATTCAAAAAAAATGCAAATAAACTTTACCAATTTTACCAATAAGCATATTTATAACTGGTTTTTATTATCAAAATATTTTACATTTTTCTGCAAATACCAAATAAACCGTTTATTTTATTTAACTCTTGTCAACCCTAGTCCTTATATCGATTATTATCAAATATAATCGGAAAAAAGGTTTTGAGAAAATGCCGACGAAATGTCAAATTTTGGTCCACATACACACTGGGATTCCAAATTTGAGGTCAAACGATTTACAATGCTCACGTCCCCAAGGGTTTGAAAGGGCAAACACGTATAGGCTAAATTATATCGTTCAAATGTATCATATTGAAGGGAACTGGCAATGACCAGTTATCCTTTTCGAGCAATTATATACTTGTCTAAAGTAAAAACTTATATTTTATATAGATTGCTATGAATTTCTGGTTAAAATTAAATTTTCAGGAAGTTAATGTACTTAAGATACATATATTTGTATTAATAAAATTGTCTTCAAATTTATCAGAAATTTGATATCTAGAAATCAACAAAAAAAGTTGATTTTTCAAACTTGTATTATTTTTGATTAACTAACTTAATTGGTTAAAAAATGTGTATGTGAAAGAATTCATAAGTACAAATGGTCGGAAGTCAAAGTTTCTCACAAATTACTAAATGATACACATTGAAAATAAAACAATAATTTCTGGGAAAGTAAAATTTATTTGAAATTGTTAGTCAGAACATAAGTTTTATATAAAATCAGCAACCAAATTTTTGGTTACGGACTTTGCATAATTTATAGAAAAAATGATACAAATATAAACAAGTATGTATATAATATAAAAATATAAAAACAGGAATGTCTAACCCTAGTGTTAAAATTGCAATTTTAGTGAAAAGATTTAATTAAAATTTACTATTTCAAATTAATTTAGATGAAAGCCTGTAATTCAAAATTTATGTAGTAAAATGGCACAATCAAACAATGTGCATAAGACATTGATCGAGATAAATATAAAGACTAAAGAAGACTAAAACCAAATTAGCAGATTAAATTTGATAAAAAATAGATAAGTTGATGCTTTAGAAATGATTGCAGAAATGCCAAAATATATGGTGCCAATAGCTAATCAAAAATTGCCATATTTTTTAAGAACTAATTTTTATAAAGTGATACTAACTCAAAGATATTCATGACACAAACAAAATGAACCAATACCTATATCCTTGGTGCTACTGCTGATTTCTAGAACTCTCTTTCAGGCACATACATTTGGTCAAGCATTTGATCTGCAAATAAAAATATTTATGAAGCCCAAGAATTTCAAACATAATTTATAAATACAAGCATAAAAAATCAGACAAATGCCTTCTTAAGTCGTTCAAGAGTTACCTTCAGGAGAATGGTATAGTTGACATCACATTTCAAAAATAATAAAGGTAAAAAATAATCCAGTTTCATAATTTACCTTAAATCTGACCAGTCCTCCAGGCACCAGTAAGGTTCTCGCATCTGTAAACCAACAAATGCACTAAGTAAATTTTTAGTGAATAGAAATGAGTATGCAGAACATGTGTAAATAAATAATCAGACAAATGCCTTCTTAATTCGTTCAAAAGATATACCTCAGTAATTGGTATAGTTTTCTTCATTTAGGTATATTGAAAATTATAATTTTTAATAAATGGAAAGTTCACCTTAACAGCCAGCCAGAGCCTGCGTGAGGAAGAAACCTAAAACAAGAAGAAAAATGTTGTCAATACCTTGGATATTATAAAATTTATTATCAAATAAGAGAAATCAGACAAATGCCTTCTTTAAGTCGTTCATGAGATATACTTCAGGAACATGGTATAGCTGTCATCATATTAGTTAAGAGTCTATATTCAATCACATATTTTATTATTAAGAACTTAAGGTAGCAATACCATTTGCATCAATAGAAAATATTTAAAAATCAATAGAATTAATTGCTAAAACAAACAAAATTGAAGTTGAAAATTCAATCAAAATTAAACAAAAAAGATTGAATTACTGTTATAGTTTTTAACATGGCATTGTACTGGTCAAGAAGTAGTCAAAAATCCAAGGACCCTTGAATTTTATTAATTTATAATTAAAATTAAACTAAATATTAAGAGCATTATAAATCTGCTTTGCAAATGATTGAAAATAAAATTAAGATTACAATTAAATGTAGGGTAATCAATCAAAGCTCACCTTCAGTATTGCAAAATATTTAAAATAATCCATCAGATAGCATTGTTAATTTATTATCTGCATCCAAACTAATCTGCAAATAAAATATTATGGTTAATATTAAGAGTGCTATTCAAATGCATATGACATAGATATAAATTTGTATATCAGACAAATGCCTTCTACAATCGTTCAAAAGATGTACCTCAGTTATATGGTATAGTTGTCATCATGAAGAATAACTCAAGAATTACATAAAAATATAACAATTTAAATTTTTTTTAATTTATTTATAGTATCAATATTTAGAAAAAAATTATGTTTATTTCTTGTACAAGTCTAAAAATGTTTGGCAAAGTCCAAAATTTGAGCTCAAACATAGATTAACACAATATCATAAGGAAATTTATGGAACCATATTTAAATGTAAGGTAATTAATCAAAGCTCACCTTCAGGATTGCAGAATTTGTCTAATCCACATCAGACACCATTGTTTTTATTATCATTTATTTAATTTATTATCAGAGGATAATGTCTGCATCCAACCTAATCTGCAAATAAAATATTTTGGTTAAAATAGAGTACTATTCAAATGCATATGGCTTAAATATAAATTTGTATATCAGACAAATGCCTTCTACAATCGTTCAAAAGATGTACCTCAGTTATATGGTATAGTTGTCATCATGAAGAATAACTCAAGAATTACATTAAAAATATAACAACTTAATTTTTTTTTATTTATTTATGGTATCATTAAGATTCAGAAAAAAAATTAATATATTTCTTGTACATACTTGTCTAAAAATGATTGGTAAAGTTAAGAGAAAAATGTGAGCCCAAAGATAGATTGCAAAAATATGGAAGTATGTATGTAATAAAATTTATTAATTTTACAAGCCGTCAGTATAATGATAATATAATAAGGCTCAAGTGAATATTTTGCAGATTTAATATAATTTAACTATTGTTACTTATTCATTTATTATTTAATTTCTTTACTATAAACTTGTTTCTATTTAGTTAATTTTAATTATTTTTAAATAAATAGTTAAAAGTATTTAAGAATTTAATAAGTTGTAAGGCTTTTACAACACTTACAATATAATTTATTTTGATTACTAAATTTTAGGTTATTTTATAATATTAACAAATTTATATGTGTCTTATTTATAATTAACATTATTATTATTTTTTTAAACAAATTGATAAGTACTATTACAATATAAGTAATTTTTACAATATAAGTATGAAATAAAATATGGAAGTATGTAAAGCAAAAGTAAAGTTTAAAGTAAAAGTTAATTGATGATGTGAAAGCAATAAATTATTTGAAATGGAAAATAACTGGATGGCTTAATGAAACCTTACGTAACTTATCTTGAAGTAAGTAAATTACCAAATTTACTTGATTCTCAAAACTGTCTAACTTAAAAAGAATTTAATTTTAAGAAGCCCTGATGACTGGTAAGGTATACAATCCCCATATAAAATAAAAATGACCAAGACAAATAAAATTATTAAAATAAAACAAAGTACCAAAACAAATATATGAAACTTTAAAAATTCATTACTTTATTAAACTAGAGAAGACTGGGTACAGATGAGAACTATACTGATTTTGAGATAGGGTCCAAATGGAGAAAGATGAAGTGTGTTTGTTCGAACAAGTTTACATTGTTGCATTGAGTCAGCGCAGCGCCCTAAGAAGCGCTGATAACTGGTAAGGTATACAATCACCATATAAAATAAAAATGACCAAGACGGATAAAATTATTAAAATAAAGCAAAGTACCAGACCAAATGTATGAAACTTTAAAAATTCATTACTTTAATAAACTAGGGAAGACTGGGTACCGATGGGAACTATACTGATTTTGAGATAGGGTCAAAATGGAGAAAAATGAAGTGTGTTTGTTCAAACAAGTTTACACTGTTGCATTGAGTTAGCGCCCTACATTAATATATATTGCTTTTAAAGTGTCAAAGAAAAGTTTCTTTGTCCAATTTCCTTTAATAACTTAATAGTATGTAAATAGATAGATTACTGTTTGTGAATTTGCTGTAAGTTAAACATTAATAGTTAATTACCAGCAACTAGTTTTTGCAGTTTAGCCCAGTCATAACAATGATTTATCAAGATTGATCAGATTGAAACTTAACGGTCACAAATAATGAAAAAGAAAGGAAAATTTAATAGAAAAAAATATTTCTTGATCTTTGTTAAAAAAAATAATCATGCACTGTTATGTATTGCTCAACTTTACTCGTAATCCTTGTTTGAATGATTATGTGTTAGGCCATTGTTTCTTTATGACATTATGTATATGTCTACACTTCCAGGACGGTTGTGTCGGCTTACTCTTGTAAGATTTGTTTATGACTAATCCATCGTATTTAAGGACAGTATTTCAGTATTTCCGTTTAGACAAATGTTCAAATTGCCATTGACTGGCAAATAAAATTATTGTTGATAAAAAAGAGGCACAACCGAACCCAGTCTCCTCTACTACAAATTGTGGCAAGGATTTCTATTATATAACCCACAGACCAATTTAGAAACCAAAATTATAAGAATATTAACCCGTCCATTCTGAACTGGAGTTTTTTGACTATTTATATCGATGCATGTTTCAAATACATTAAAAATGTCTGTTATACTATCATGTAATCCTTGAAATTTGAAATGTACTTATTTTTACAATTTATGTATGCATATATAAAAAGAACACTTACCTCAATATTACCCCATTCCAAAGCGTGGCCAATTTATCGTATCTAATAAAACAAAAATAACATAATATAAATACACAATTAAACCAAAAAATTACTACATATTAAAAAAATTTATAGAACATTGGAAGAATGCATAACCTATATTGACGAAACCACGTGTGGCAAATTAAATAAATATATATCATATAGCTATGACAAAATAATATTTACCTTTCTCAATCAAATTCAATTCTGAGTTAGTAGATATTTTTGTAACAAAATTATCACTATAGTATTAAATAATTGCCACAAGAAAATTAATATTTCTGGTTGCTCAAAAGCAACAAACCCGGCGAAAAGATTTACAGACGTGATGATGTGAAATAGGCGAATGTGTGCCTCGTCGCTCCATAGATTATGTACCGGCGTGAACGACAAAGATCATCATATTCCATAGATATGTTTGATAAAAGAGTGAAGATGTGAACGTGGCGCCACTAACGAATTGGAATTGAACTAGTGGTGTATGTGATGGAATCATAGATAAATAAGCATGGATGGATGGAATTGTGCCTTAATGCAAATTGCTGGACTTCCCGTACCGTAGCGAAATGTTCGAGGAATATTAAATGTTTTCTAATACATTATTATAAATATTGTAACATTGTCTAATATTTATAAGAATTATATAAACTGAATTGCTAAGTTGAAATTATTTGTTTATAGTATATTAGAACTTTAGTCAGAATTAAAATTATAATCTGAATTATTTTCGATATACAAAAAAATTGAAACAAAAACTCTTTTTTCTAAAAGCAATTATTTTGTTAAAACAAAAGCAAAAAATTCTCTGAATCATTTACATCGGACGCTAAGTTCTCTCAAAAACGGTCATTTTTTGCAAATTTAGCTCTGTATCTTTAAAATGGCAGGATCTGCCTTTGCCAAAAACTAATCATCTCTTCTCCCAATCATTACAAATTGAATGTTTTTAAGGTCCTTACAATCGGATATTCCGTTCCGTCAAAAAATCGATATGCATTTTTTGCACTCTTTGCTCCTTATCTTCATAACGGTTGGATTTGCCTTTGCCAAAAACTAATCAAAACGTCTCCCTATCAATAGGAATCGAATGTTTTTTGAACCATTCAAATCGGTTGATCCGGGCGCCCGAAAACTTGGACGAAAAAATTCGGAAATACAAAACAAACACACACACATTCATTTTTTCTGAGGTATGCCAAAATGAACCTTCAAAACGTTAAGATATGCAAAAATTTTCATTTTCAATTTTCGGCCCATTACAATACCCTCTTCTATTTACTTTTCTTTTATCCATGACTATACCTCCCCTACGTTAATTAGCATTATAACTCGTGCATTAAAAAAAGTTGCTGATACTTCCCGTACTAAAAATTAAAATGTTTATAAAAGCTTAATTTTTTTTTTGAAGAATTTGAAACAATTAGATTCAATAAAAATAAATAAATACTTTAAAAAAAATTGATTTATTGTTGTGTTTTAATTTTTATTTGAAAAATTAGATTTTTTTCAAAGCGTACCTGTTTTAAAGACAAAATATTGAAGCGCGCATATAAATATAAACAAAATTTATATCCAGTGGGGTAAGTTTTTATATATCTTTACGTTTCAAAAGTTTCTGAATATTTTGGTATACCTTAAAAAAATTGATGTATGTTTGTGTGTGTGTGTTTGTGTGTATGTGTGTGTCCGTGTGCGTGTGTGTGTACGGATACAATTTTTTGTCAACGATTTCGGGAACACCGATCAACCGATTTGAATAATTCAGAAAACATTCGATTCGTATTGATAAGGAGACGTGTTGACTAGTTTTTGGCAAAGGCAGGTCTAGCCGTTAGCAAAAAATACGGTAACTCAGTTTTTAAGAGAACGGAGCGTCCGATTTTATTAATTCAACAAACATTTAACTTGTATTAAAAAGATCAAGATCTGATTAAATTTTTGGGAAGGCAGGTCCAGCGGTTATAGACGCTCAATAAAAATAAGTTAAAAAATGTCTTTTTGCGATCAAAAATATTTATTGGACCTATGTACATCAAATTATCAGAGATTTTAATAATGTGTACATATTTTGTACAAATTTTTCTGGGTTCCGTACCAAGATTTTTAAATAAGGTACAGAAAGTTCCAGTAATTTGTCTTAAAGCACGATGCCATGCACCCCACTTATAAAATATATGATAATGTACATATGGACAATAAACATTTTTTTAACTTATTTTTATATAGAGTCCATAACCGCTAAACCTGCCTGCCTGCCCAAATGACTGTCCATTATTTATCTCGCTGAAACTTTTACTGTCGAACTGAACTTCTTTTCTTATAAACTTTTATTTAAGAAGAAAAGACAAAAATCGAAAAGATGTTGGCGGCGTTTTTGGAAAGCACAAGATAATAATATTTAAAGAGACCTCTCAGAAAGCATCATCACACCCATGACCAGAATCTACGAGGGATTTTGGCGAACGGTCATCGACGATGATCAAACTCCAAATGAAGTTCGACCACCTTTCTCACGCTCAGGGTGCGATGCTACGACTCATCTTCGAGGTCGCATCAACTCCACTTTTGAGTGAAGAGATTGTGAAGACATACTACAGAAATGATCCTGTGAAGTATGATCTTGCCCAAACGACGTTTCGACCGTAACAGGAAAATTCCTTTCAAGTTTGTGCGGCGATTACAGGTTAACGTTACCCAGGTATACGATGCGGTGACATCTAACATCTAACATTCCATTTTCAAGTTTTGCTTATAGAAGCAGCGTTGGGCGTAAATGAGTACATGATAGAACTTCATAATATGTATATTATTTTTTTTAATTCAGTGTTTGTCATGTATTCTAAAGTTTTATTTTTATCTAGCTAATACAAATAGTAGTTACGTGAAACATGAAACTGAACATGACATATCACATAAAATACGATTTTTAACTTCCCGTAGAAGTTTGTTTTCGCGAAAAGAACAGATTTGCTGATGTTATGTTTTCTGACGTTTCAAGTCATTCTAAATCGAAGGAGACAAATATAGAAAAATTATGTGTGTGTGTGAGTCGATTTTCATTTTCGATTTTTTTGCGATTACTATAACTTAACCTAGGGGAAGTTAAAAAAAAACAAAAAGGATTAAATAAATGAATAAATGATAATTATCAGTTGATAATGATCAGTTATACCTTTAAAAATAACATACAAAAATTTTAAATCGATAACGATCATTTTATCTTTAAACGCGTTTTTCTCGAAAGAGCATTTTCCGAATTTGCTGCAGTGATTACTCAAAAACAAATAATCCGATCGCTATCATCTTTTTACGTATTCTACAAATAGTTCTCCTTACAATGACTTATCGATTTTTTGATCTGATAAAAAATCGAATTTTGGCAGGCCAAATACGATCAAAATTTTGGGTAAAATTCGACTATCTCTTTAAAAACGCCGCCATATTGTCAATATTTGATTTTTTATTTTTATCGTAGGTCATTGAACGGACAATATTATCTAGTTTAACGAGATTTGTTATTATTATGTTTTATCAACGGAGAAGGCTACTATCACTGCAGCAGTGGAGGAGCTTTTTTTGGCGCCGCCGGAGATTGCATATCATTTCAAAAATATTTCATAATTTATTTCAAAAATTTTACTGTGTATTGTCATACTAGGTGTGCCCCTTAAACTTTCGTCTATATAAGTTTAAATGAAAAGTAAACTAGTTGGTATTGGTATTTTACATTGAGGCAAGTTACATAAACTTCCCGATATGTGTAAATAATCGACTTAATCAATAAAAAATAAATTAGTTTATGAGTGATTAAAAGTATTCCGAGTGGATTTAATATAATTGAAAACGAACGAACACGTTAACTCGGAGTATTATCGAAAAGGAAATTTTCAAAGATCAACAATTTTTATAATTGAACCAGTACTCTATCTTTATACCAAGTAAATCGTCTAATTTTAATTTCAACAAACGTCAAAAAACTACTCATTTTCTCAAACTTTGATGATTTTTTAAAATTAAACTATTTGTAATTTACTTTTAATTAAACTACGGCTTGGTAGATCACAAAACTCACAAAACTGACAAACGATAGTCCTCATTGAGATACATCAAATGGCTTTTATTAGTTTCTGAAATCGGTTCAGACGTTTGTGAGAAAACGTCGATCAAAGGTCTAATTTTGACAAATGCCAAAAAACAATACTAATTATTGCAAACTTTAAAAAAATTTTAAAATTGAACGACTTGTCGTAGGGCCGTAATATTTAGTATAGAATTTTTTTTATAACACTTCATTACAAGAAGGCCCCCGGCCGATCTTTACCAAAAACTAATCAGCACGATTCCCAACCAATATCTTTCGAACAGTTTTTGAATTTTCAAAATCGATTCAGAATTGCGGGCTAAAACGTGGACAAATTTTTTTTCACTTTTCTGCTATTCACAAAGAAACCGCTTGGCTGATCGTCTCGCAAATTTCATATACGCTAGTCCTCATCGAGTGATATTGAATGGCTTTTAAATTTATGAAATCGGTCCAGCCGTTTTTGACAAAGCGTCGATTTACGGCAAAAAATCTATTCACATACACATACAGAAACACATACATTTTCCAATTTTGATCTCATTCGATTCAAAATGGCTTGAAACGTCGAGAAAACATAAAATTAGCGATTTTTTTATGAAAACATAAAGTTCTCCTTCGGGAAGTAAAAAAATAAAACTATGATTTTATCTATTTTTTTTAATAACAATTGTTCAATTAATTAACAATAAATTTTATAAAATTATATAAATTGAATTGCAAAGTTCAAATTATTTATTTGAAACATATATGTGAGCTTTAGAACTTTAGCTAAAGTTAAAATTGAAATCGAAAGCATTTTTGATATTAAAAAAAATAATTTTGAAAAAAATACGTACATACAGACTGTCATCAACACAAACAAAATGTATTTTGAATCATTCGAATCGGATGCTTTGTTCTCTCAAAAATTGCCATGCCTTGCTCTTTAAGCTGCGTATCTCCGAAACGGCTGGACCTGTCTTTGCCAAAAATTAATCACCACGTGTCCTATCACTACAAATTGTATGCTTTTTGATAATTCATCAGAAATTGTGGATGAAAAATTGTATCCATACAAAACACACTCGCACACACATCCATTTGCCCTAATCTAATCAAAATGCTCAGAAGCTTGAAATGTAAAGATATGCAAAAAAAATCTATTAGATATTTGGACGATTACTATAACTTATATAAGGGAAGTTATAAAATATATAATGTAAAAACATTCTCAGAAGGCATCAAGTCCATGGCCAATTGTGTAAAGCAATTAAAATATTAATATAATGATTTGACTACTCTTATAAACGCCGTTTAATCAAATTTCGGATATCACAACCAATTTAAAAAGAAAACTAGTGGGGTGCATGACATTTTGCCTTGAGGCAAATTGCTGGAACTTCCCGTACCGTATTTAAACATTCGAGAATGAAAATAATCAATAATTTGTTAATTTTAATTTAATATTAAAATAATTAATAATTTTTTTAGAAGTTTGAAATTTTTTTCAAAAAAAAACCTTTTTTGACTTCCCGTAGTTATAGTAATTGCAAAAAATCGAAAATGAAAATTTTTGCATTTCTCGACGTTTCAAAGGTTTTTGAATATTTTAGCATACCTTAAAAAAATGGATGTATGTGTGTGTGTGTTCGGATACAATTTTCGTCGACGATTTCGAGAACACCGATCAACCGATTTAAATAATTTAATAAACATTCGATTTGCACTGATAAGGAGACGTACTGTTTAGTTTTTGGTGGAGGCAAGTCTAGCCGTTCCAAAGATACGAAGCAAAAAGGGCCCAAACTGGTAACACGGTTTTTAAGAGAACGGAGCGTCCGATTTTAAAAATTCAAAACACATTTTATTTGTATTGACAAGATGAAAATTGATCAAATTTTTGTGGAGGCAGGTCTAGCGGTTTCGGAGACCTAATGAAAAAGTAAAACAAAAAGCCATTTGGCGGTCAAAAATGATCATTAGACATATGCACATCAAATTATCAGATATTTTATAGAGATTTTTACAATAAGTATGAATTTTGTTTACATTCCTATGGTTCAGTACCAATGTTTATCTGTTAGACGGCGACGCGGCGCTTACGCGCTTTGACATTTCGTCTGTATGTAGTTAAAGCAGTACGATTGCTTTGAAAAAAAGTTCATAATTTCCAAATGCCATAATAAAGAAAACTTTTTTTATCAAACATTTTTTTTTGTTTCTCAAAAATCTAATTTTTTCGAAGTAAATTTTTTGCAAAAATGTTAATCGCTTTTAAAAAAATAATAATTTTTGGTACGGAAAGTACCAGCAATTTGTCTTAAGGCACGATGCCTTAATTGCCTTAAGACAGAATTCAACTTACAGCTAGTTCTATTTTCTTTTGAAAATTTGAAAATTTCGAAATATTCTCAAATTTTTGTATTATATCGATTTTTTTAAATTTTGATATTTTTCAAAATTTAGTTTTCTTTTGAAAATAAAAACTTGATTTTTTCTGGAAATGTTCCTAATTACTAAAATTTCTTATTTCTTATTTTTCTTAATTACTAAAAGCAAATGTTTTTTGAATTAATCTAATCGGATGATACGTACTCTCAAAAACGGCATGACCATTTTCACACCTTCATTTGCACACACACACACATGCTATTTTTCATTCATTGCATTTTTTCTAAGGTATGCCAAAATGTTCAGAAGCCTTTGAAACGTAAAGATATATAAAAAATTTCATTCTCGATTTTTTTGCGATAACTATAACTTGCCCTATGTTTTCTTGCTGAAACTTTTACTGTTCCCGAACGTCTTCTATCATTCTTGTGAACATGAATTATTCTAGTTATAAGGAACGCCAATTCGTTGGTGTTGGTTTTGGAACGCACAAGATAATAAATTTTAAAGTAACCTCTCAGAAAGCATCACACCCATGACCAGAATCCACGAGGGATTTTAGCGAACGGTCATCGATGATGATCAAACTCCAAATGAAGTTCGAGCACCTTTCTCACGCTCAGGGTGCGATGCTACGAC